>NC_135956.1:46370814-46670814 GCF_053455715.1 Rhinoraja longicauda | reverse complement strand
AAGTGGCTTCTGAATTTCTGGGTACTCCTTTGAAAATGGAACCAACTTTGAGCAATCAAGTTTTCAAACCCCCAGTTTTGCTATACTGGTAAAATAGCTGATTTTGTGTCTGGGAGGCTGAGTTCTCAGCAGACCATTGCATGGTCCCATTCTCTCACATTGTGGTCAGCTCATGGTAAGTTAACATGAAGATTTTGTAGGACACTTAATTAAATAGTGACAGGAGTGATGGAGTGCAGGTGAGATGGATTCGTGTCTTTCTGTATTTGTGGTCAGTCCTGTCATTTTATTTGCTGTTAGCATTATCTTCTGACCATTTAAAAAAAAAAAAAAAAACTCGTTGCTGGTATGTTGAATGCAGAGTATACTGTATTTATGGATGAGTAATTTACAAAATTGAAGGACTTGAAATCTGATGTTTTTTGTGCGAGAGGCACAGCTTTGAATAGTGATTGAATGGAAGGGTTGATTGTGAAATCAACAATGAGGTCTCGGAGATTTCCATAATCTGACATGGAACAAACCTTCAGTTGTGATTGAGGCGAGAGAGGAACGTGATTGCTTAAAATCCCTGCCTTCTCTATCAAGGGGGAACTGTTAATGGTGATGAAGGGGCAGTCAAAGTGTTGGTTGGGATAAGTGTTAATGGAGATATTGCATCCAGTGTTGGGGTCAAAGGGCATTTCTCATGTACGCCACAAACTACCAGGCAGCACAGCAAAATGACCAACCTCAATCTTCACAAATTGAGGCCAACTGATTTTTCTCACCTTTTAGAATGGTTCAACCCACTGAAAAGCCAAATTATACTGGGCCATCGTGTTGGTGGCTCCAGGTTTCCACCTGCAGAAGGCTGGTGATGGGTGACTACAGACTAGCTCCTCTTATGGGCCTCATGTAAAGATCTGTGTTCATTTTCAATCAAGTTTCCACCTCTGCAGAAATTGAGGACTCCTTTACTGTTCATAGTCACCAGCAATTCTGGGAGAAAATTCAAAATTTCTTTAAATGTTTTCTGAACTCGTGTTTCAACACTTTAATCATGGGGATAAAATATGATTGACTTTCAAGATTTGTCCATTTGGGTAATAGTAATTTATTTTGTCATTGGTTATGTTGATGGACTTGGCAAGTGACCTGTGGTGATATGTGGGAGGGTGTGTTCAGAAGTCTTGTGATTAAAGCAACAGGAATATGAGCAAGCAACAAAGTTTTGCAATAGATGGAGAAAGCTCATTCCATTCCCATCAGGAATTTAAATGGGAGACTGACTTTGAAAGTAATGTTTGGGCTGTTTCTGAGCACGATGGTCCCAGGTTACACAATGAACCATGTGGACACGGACTGTGTTATAAAGTGGTTAGAAAATGGTCAAAGCTCTTGCATTCACATAGCTTCAGACAAGTAACAATGTTACTGCTAACATTATTATTGAAATACTTTGTCCGGTGTGTCTTATCCCCTGATAATGTATAACTCTGCGCACATTGCATAATTCCCCAATATAGCAATCCTTGCATTGCCTGAAGTCATGTTAAAGCATTATTATATATGTAGCTTTCAAAAGGGATACTGATCTCGAGCAATCAAAGCTTCAGGCTTAAAAGTAGAAATGTAATACAATTCTGTTTCAAAGTTAATTTTAGTTCTGCAAGAATATGTCTGAGAAGTGTTGATATTATTTTATAAGAACAATTGGGCAATGCACACAATTCCAAACATTCTTGTTCAGTGAGTTGGAGTAACTGAATCAGGCAGCATCTATGGGGAACATGGATAGATGTTTTGGGTCAGAACATTTCTTCAGTTGTTGCATGTTTTAACAGAAGATTCTCATTGCAAGAGTAGATTGTTGGAGGGCTCACTTTTCTCTCCCTGTTATTTAAACACGAATGTGGAACGGGTTTCAGTGTTGTGGGTCAGGTTAGAGTGAAGGCTTTGAAAGTGAAAACACAGACAATGAACAGGGTGTCAACTCGCTGTCTGTTTTACACTTTAACACCAAGCTAAAATCTTCTAAATGGATCTTTGGTTCCTTTGTGAATTGGACAGCCTGAGCTTCCTTGAAAACCAGTAGTTTCAAAGTTGGTTCAAAGAGGAAGAAGCTTGAACTTTATTGCCTTCCATCACAGTGAGGAATGTGGAATCCACTGTGGTGGACGTTTATGTTAATTTTTATGTAGTTGTGTGTCTTGTTGCTTTTCACTTAGTATGGCTGCATGGTAACTCAAATTTCACTGTACCTTAATTGGTACATGTGACAATAAACTGACCTTGAAACCTTGACCTGGAATCCTTCTGATTCCCCACAAACCCTTCAGCATTTGACTAGGCACAAAGCTGACGATGGATCTTGCACATTGTAACCCCAACAAACTGCAGTGGGTATGCAAAATGTGTTTGGATAAGATAGGCATATACTGCAGTCACATTGGCAAGTCTGGAAAGTGCTATCAGTTGAGAATTTCTATTTTTGGTATAATCTTTTTACCTCTTATGATTTATTTTGGCTATTGCAACTTATAGCAAGGAAATGTTTACTACACCTGCACCTATTTTGTATGTTTCTAAATGGGAGGGAAGAAATGTTAGGTGGTCTTTGAATTTTGAATTTTGTCATCAATTATTGCACTGTTTAAATTTCTGCATATTATTCTTTGGTATCGTTGAATTTTACAAATTTATTGCATAATCCTTGTGCAGTTGAAGTGTTGCTTGTCTTAAGCATAGTTATTCAGACCAACATTTTGTTGTATCTGCATACTAAGCTTCTGAATATGTGACATAAAGTGCTCTTCTGATGTAATATACTACTTTGTAAATATTGATAGCTTTTTAATAAATGATATCCTCTTTAATTGTTGAGCGGTTTCAATTTACATGTTTAATCTTTGAAATGTGTCTTGTTGGCTGGAACTCATCTTGGGTCTTCCAGACCCAACCGAAATACTGGGTATTGAGATTTCTTCAGTACAACACACAGCCAACCAACATAAATAGGTGACAAAGAGACAATGGTTCTGTTCTGGGAGGGTGCAAAACTAGGCAATCCTATATTTAAACAATTTCCTAAAACCCAAGAGGGAACTTGAAAGAAGCCTCCAGAAAGAGTGGAACCCTGGCTGTGGTTGAAGGGACCACCAGATATAGATTGAAGGGGAAGCTGGATAAATACAAGGAATAGCACAAGGGGGTGCATGAGGTGAGGGTGCTTGTATGGTGGAAGAACCTGATGGGCCAAATGGCCTATTTCTCTGCTGTGCAGGCACTAAAGTTTACAACCATGTCTCCATTTCCTGCAGAATCCCTATGTGATTATGCTCTTGCTTGTTTAAAGTTCAGTTTTCCTGTGATAGTGCATAACTTCAAGGATTAATGATGTTTTGCAAACATTTGGCTGCAGTGTAAAACTGCATGATAGGATGTTTTGCCACCTTGACTTTGACTTGATGGAGAACATTTGTGTTCATGAGTGTAATCTAAACAGATTTTAATAGGACTTGGAAAAGAAATAACACTGCACTTAACTCCAGTGATTATCCTGAAGGGGAAGACTAACTTTCAGAAAAATGCAATGTTCAATTATCCAACAGCTGAAGTTGCTGCCTAAAATAAACTTTTTGATTTAACAAGGGGAAAGCTGGTTGCCAAGAGAACTCTCACTGGAGTGTTGTCTGGCTGTCAGGTGCTTGACAAAAGACATGGCAGAGAATTCGTTCTTTTTAAATACCTGTTGATGAAGGATTAAAATGAAGAAACATCATTAAGTGATGTGTAGGATTTGATCATCTGGTCTTAAACATCGATCATCCATCTACCTGCTCTTCCTCTCCTACTTGGCTTCACCTGTCTGTTATCATTTACCCTCCTCTGCCCATCAAACACCTCTGCATCCTGTCTCTCCATTCCCCCTCTTTATACTAGCTATCTCCCCTCTCCACTCTTGGTCCTAATGCAGGGTTTTGCCCCAAAATGTCAACCATTCCTTTCTTCCCCACAGATGCTGTTGGACCCACTGAGATTATTGTGGACTAGTTCACTAGTTGTGAATATTGCTGTGTGAATCCTAGCTTGCAACAATTCACCTGTGACATGTCTACATTTTGGTTCCCAGTCCAAAAATTCCTCCTGGTGACACTAAACTTTGTCTTTGGCCTTGGATGAAAATAGTAGCTGACTCCCCCACAGATATCTGAACACCTCCAAATCCTACCTCTGGGATGTTCCATATTTCACTCCTCCTTGGCAATTGTACTTGAGCTTTCAAAACTCCTCCTTCAGACTTTGTACCTCTTCTCCTTTGGGATGCCCTTGTTTAAGCCTCTCACAAAGCTAACAAGAAATGCAGCAGGGAAACAGGCCCTTTGACCTACTGAGTCAACCTGTACATAAATGCAATTAAGCCAAACTAGAGTACAATAAGTAGATTGAAGGGAAAGAGTGCAGAATATAGTTCTCAGCATTGCAGTTCCAAACCAAAGTCCAATGTCTGCAATGGAGTAGTGGAGAATCAGAGGGCACCCATGCTTACGGAAGGACCATTCAGAAGCCTGACAATAGAAGGGAAGAAGCTGTTCTGGAGTCTGGTGGTGTGTGTTCTCAATCTTTTGTATTTTCCTACCAATAGTAGTGGGGAGAAGGAATAACTGGGGAGGGACAAGTCTTTGATTTATATTGGCTGCTTTTCCAAGGCAGCATGGTGTAGATGGAGTCAGTGGTAGGGAGTCTGGTCTGTGCGATGGACTGAGTTACATCCACAACCCTCCTCAGTTTCTTGCGGGCTTGGCCAGAGCTGTTCCCAAGCCAAGCAATGAAGCAACCCAACAATGTGTTTTCTACGTTGCATCTGTCCAAGTGTGTAAGAGTCATTGGAGACTTGCTGCAATCTACCAGCATACATTTCTTTAAGATGGGTGGGAGAAAAGTGGAGAACCCAAAAGAAACCCACCTGGTTTAGTGGAAACATGCAAACTCAACACTAATTGAATCCAGTTCTCTGGGGGAGTCTGCAGAAGGCAAAGAGTGACTGCCAGTGACGAGCGGGTCGGTGCAGGGGCCACTACTCTTCACAGTGGGCAGTATATCAATGATTTGGATGAGGAAATTGAACGCTTTGTGGCCAGGTTTGCAGCTGATATGAAGATAGGTGGAGGGGCAGGAGTGTAGAAAAAGCAGGAACTCTGCAGAAGTACCTGGACAGGTTAGGAGAGTGGGCTGAGAAGTGGCAGATGGAATACAGCACAGCAAAGTATGGAGTCATGCATTTTGGTAGTAGGAATAATGGCGTAGACTATTTTCTAAATGGGGTGAGAATTTAGAAATCAGATGTGCAAAGGGACTTGGGAGTGCTGGTGCAGGATTCCCAAAACATTAATTTCCAAGTCAAATCAGTAGTAAGGTAGGCAAATGCAATGCTAGCATTTATTTCGAGAGGATTAGAATACAAAAACAGTATACAAAAACAGATGTAATGCTGAGGCTTTATAGAGCACTGATCAAACCGTATTTGGTGTATTAACAGCAGGTTTGGCCCCATATCTGAGGAAGGATGTGCTGGCATTGGTGAGGGTCTAGAGGAGGTTTATGAGAATGATCCCAGGAATGAGTGGGTTAACATATAATGAGCGTTTGAAGGCACTGGGCTTGTACTCACTGGACTCTAGAAGAATAAGGGGGGGGGGTCCTCATTAAAACTTACCGAATCGTGAAAGGCCTGGATGGAGTGAATGTGGAGAGGATGTTTCCACTAGTAGGAGAATCTAGGACCAGAGGCCATAGCCTCAGAATAAAAGGACGTACCTTTAGAAAGGAGATGAGGAATTTCTTTAGTCAGAGGATGGTGAATCTGTGGAATTCATTGCCACAGATAGCTGTAGAGGATGTCAATGGGTATTTTTTAAAGGTGGAGATTGATAGATTTTTGATTAGTAAGGGAGTCAGGGGCTATTGTATGAAGGCAGGAGAATGTGGTTGAAAGGGAAAGATTGGTCAGCCATGATTGAATGGCGGTGTAGACTTGATGGACCCGATGGCCTAATTCTGCTCCTAGAAATTGTGAACTTATGAATGTACTGTCTTAGAAATGCAGTACATTTCAAAAGTGAACTGGATAAGTCATCAGAATTTAAAGGTTTGCTAGAGCTGTAGAGGGGAAAGTTGGATTGGAGAGTTTTCTATAGATGCAGGCACAGGCATGATGGGCTGAATGGCCTCCTTCTCTGGGAGTGAGATTTTCCAACAACCAAAGGTGAAGCAAAGTTTGATAACACTTGAAAAGTCATGAGAAATTCCCAGCTGTGAGTGAGGGTCATTACTAGGAATTGTGCACTGAATAGATCCCACCATTTTGTGTTGAGGATCAATCCCATGAGTGTTATCTGGTGTGAAGCCAGTGGCATTCATGCTGCATACCAAGCTGCCTGTGGAGGAAGCAGAAAACTTAAAACCTGCTCCAGCTGTTTAAAGGGCTTTGGCAGCTAAAAGGCTCAAATTTGTCATTAACAGAAGGTATAGGCGTCTGAAAACTAACGACCCGATTCAGGAACAGCTTCTTCCCTACAACCATCAAGCTATTAAACACTACAATCACCAAATTGGCTCCGAACTGATGCTATTTTTGACTTTGCACTATTATTGTCTATTTATTTACTTGTGTTTTCTATGTATTGAAAAAAAAATTGTTGTTTATTATGGCTTTTACAGAGTACCATGTTTACATATCTGTTATGCTGCTGCAAGTAAGAATTTCACTGTTTCGTTTCGAGACATATGAAACACTTTTGACTTAAAGTCCATTTCAATCTTCCAACAATTTCTTATCTTCCTAAAATGAAGTGTTGGCGCATGTTATAACACAGTTAGATGTCATTTGGTCCATCGGGTCCATGTTGGCTTATGCAGAGCAATCCCACCAGTCCTCTTCCCGCCCCTCACCGTATTTTCTTAGGCCCATCAAGTTGCTCAAATTCCCCTGCCACTCACCAACACAATGTTTGATTTACAGTAAAGGAGCCAAAGTGTTGGAGTAACTCAGCGGGTCAGGCAACATCTTTGGAGAACATGGGTAGGTGACATTTCGGGTGGGGACCAAATTTACAGTGGCTGATTAACCTACCTACACATCTTTGGGATGTGGTCAAAACCCTACATGATCATGGAAAATAATCTGCAAACTCTGCACGTTCCTGACAATGTCAGGATTGAATCTGGGAACCTGGTGTATTGAGGGAACAGGTTTATCTGCCCCCAGGTTGGTCAAATGCCATTAATGCAGTGGGCGACAAAGTGGCGCAGTGGTAGAGTTGCTGCATTGCAGTGTCAGAGACACGGGTTTGACACTGACGACAGGTGCTGGCTGTACGAGTTTGTGCATTAACCTACAAAGATGTACAGGTTTGTAGGTTAATTGGCTTGGGTAAAAAAAAAAAAAATTGTCTCTAGTGTGTGGGATAATGCTAGTGTATGGGAATCGCTGGTCGGCGCAGACTCGGTGGGCTGAAGGGCCTGCTTCCATACTGTATCTCTAAACTAAAGTAAAAATCTGCTTATTTTGCCCTGTATGTTTTAAAAAATATTTTGGGCAGTAGGTATGAGACTGGTATCAACATTTCTATGAAAAATTCTAAAGCCATCTCTGTCATATCTGTCTTGGAAGGTAACTGGCTGGGAAAGGCTCTCTTTCTCTGCCATCCTGGTAAATCTCAAATCTGAATTAAATGCACAGAATGGGAGGCTGTAGAACAAAAGAACAGTACATTATTGTTCAGTGTGTGTATGTTATGGAGGCTAGGAATTATCAAGAAAAGAAAAGAAAGCCATTTTGAAACAAAACCAACAAATTCATTTCATTTCTGAAAGAAAAATGAACAATCTGTGAGCCAAGTATGGTGCACGATTGTTTATCAAAAGATAGGAAGGCAGACGCTAGTCTTCCCTGGGGCTGTGCCCAAGAGCATGAGATCTGCAGCATAAACAAGGTTCGGCTGCAATAGTAAGAGCAGTGCCAGTGTAATTAGGGATCTGTGCCAGAACTGGGATATCTGCATTATATCTTGAGGAAGTGTGACTATCCCAGGCTTGGATGTGAACACGTGAAAACGTCTATTAAAAGGAGCTGTGGTATTAACTGCAGATTACATTTTGGTACCTTGCCTGTAAAGCACTTTGAGACATCCTGAAAGGGCCATCAAAAGGGGGAAAAGACACAAAAATAGGAGCTGGTTATTAAAAACTAAGAGGTTTCAGTTTCCTCTCTTGGAGGGTCAAGGATATCTGGAATTCTCTGCCCCTAGTCTTAAGGTGGAGACCAGATCTTAAGGTGGAGATAAATACTTGACAATTATGGGGAACGGCACGACAGGAGTTGAGGCCAGCATAGATCAACCATGATCATAATAAATGGCAGCGACCTTGAGGGACATGGTGGCCTATTCTTGCTCCAATTTTCTTATGTCGTTCTTATAAATGGCCCGTCTTTCCCTTAAAAACCGTTGTGCTATTCAGCATGTCTGTTATAGAGTATGTGAGCATCATTCACACTGTCACACCAGATGCTGTAACCTGGCTCCAAATTATGGGTTCCTACCACTGCTTGTGGAACAGTGACAAAGATTCTCTTATGACAACACTGGTTACACTTCAAAAGCACCTGACTTTCCTTAAAGTACTTTGGGACATCCTGAAGCTCAATAAGCACCTTGGACATGCACACACCTGTATTCTTACTCCAGAGTATTCACAGGGTGCACAGCGAACAGAAGACCTCAGCAGGTTGCTTTTGTGGTCCCGGGTGCAGCTTTTATAAACTGTTTACTGGATGGGTTACAGTCTGGCGAGGAACGAGTGAAACCTCTAGAAGGTTGAATAGTTTCAAAGAGCAGACAGCTGCATGGACCAAAATTCTTTACTGCGATCTGATAACGAGAGTGGCTCCGCGTCCAGTTCCCTTCATTTTCACCTGCCACGTGGGACTTGTGGTCAAAATAAGAGTCAAGCTGGGGAGGGAGAGTGAGAAGAGAGCCATCCTAGGGATCGCTAGTGCCCTCAGCAGGACGCGCGAGTAATTTCTGCCTCTCTGCTCCTTCAGTGGATTGTCTGTTCTCATGCAAGAAGTAAATTTTCCATCTTTGAATGGACGAGTCACTAGTCCAAGGATGTAAGCCTTAGTTCAAACGTCTCAGGGTAAACATCCTTTAAAATTTGATATCATATTTGACATTGTTAAGTCATTTTACAGAGATTTAATCCACTCGTTTAAGGGGATTTGCACATATTGGTGTCTGTGGTTAAGCGGTTCTCCTGTTTTCTTCAGTCCTCTCTATTTCTGCACTGGGTTGGCTTTGGATCAATAGGTTTCAATGCCATTTCTCAATCAGGAGCATAGAGTCGTATTCAAACAATACAGAAACAGGCCCTTGGCCCGACTCATCCGTCCCACCTATACGCCCCATCTCAGCCAGTGCCAGTTGCCTGTATTGCCCCATATCCCTAAACTTACCCTATCCATGTACTTGTTCAAATGTCTTAAATATTATTATTGTACCTGCCTCAACTACTTTATCAGCTTGTTCTGTATATCCACTATCCTTGCAACATCATTATAACTTTTCTCTACATCCTTTCCAGCTTTATGACATCTTTCCTGTAGACAATGACCAAAATTGAACACATTAGTCCAAGTGCGGCCTCAGCGATGTCTTGTACAACTGTATCATACATCCCAACTTCTCTACACAGTTCTTTGACTGATGTGGGGCAACGTGCCAAAAGCCTTCTTCACCTATCTACCTGCAAAGCTTCTGGGTTCCAGCAGAACAGTAGGTCAGGCAGCACATCTGGAGCAACAAGCAGGGTTACTGTTTTCAGGTTGACGACTTTGCAACAGAATTCAGAAAAGTTGGAAATCAAGGAGCAGGGTGGGGAGAACAAAAGGGATAAATGTGTCATGGTAGAAAACAAGATAGAATGACAGTCATGGTGAAGATAGACACAGAGTGCTGTCGTAACTTAGTGGGTCAGGCAGCATCTCTGGAGAAAAAGGATGGGTAATGTTTCGGGTCGGGACCCTTCTTCAGACTGATAGTCATGGTGCTGGCAGTGGGGTGGTGAAAGCTTGATAATTGTAGCTGATGTCTGGTGAAGGTATAAATTAAAGATGAATGAGAACAGGAGACAGAGAAAAAGAACAATATTGGAATTGTGAGATGTTAGAAATACAGAAATTTCAACCAAGATAGAAGAAGATGATTTTGTTCCCTGAGCTTATGTTTATGGGACATTTAGACAGACACTTAAATGGTCAAGGCATAGGATACAATGCCAATGTGGACAAATGGGATTAGTGCAGAACAGTAAAAAGATTTATGGATTTATGGATGTCAAGGGGCTGAAGCGCTCATTTCTATGTTGCACAACCAACCGTACGACTCTTCGAGAAAGGATGTGAGAAATGCAGGAAATGGAAAGAGAGAAACATTTTGGAAAGGTGTTCCCATCAGAATAGATATGGCATTACTGAAAAAGTTAGGAGAATGGAATCCTTACAGGAAGCAAGGTGGGTGATAGTAACCTGCCCATCCAGTTTGTATCAGATCTAGCTAGTTCTGATAAAGGGTCAATCTGTGACGTTAATCTCACTTCTCTATCTATCTGCAGATGATGCGTGGCTTACCTGGATGCCTAGATTGCTATGTACATGAATGGTGTTAAGGGTTATGCCATTAATTGTATTTTTCCCCTTGCATTAAACTTTATCTGCCATTGCTCCATTTCTGTAGCTGATCTATATCCCGCTGTATACCTCGACAGCCTTCCTCACAGTCTGCAACCTCAAAAATCTTGGTGTCATCTACAAACTTCCTAACCAACCCGTCTACGTTCACGTCCAAGTTATTTATGTATATCATAAACAGCAGAGGTGCCAGCACACATCCCTGTGGAACTCCACTGGTCACTGCCCTCCAGCCTGAATATTGTTCTTCCACCACAACCCTACGTCTTCTATCAGTAAGCCAGTTCCAAATCCATATGACTAAGTCACTACCATGGGGGACACATCCACCACCCTACCCTCATTGATCACGTTCGTATATTCCTCAAAAAATTCAATTGTTAGTAAGACATGACCTGCTTGATCCTAAATAACCCATACTCTTCCAAATTGAAGTAAATCCTATCCCAAAGAATCCTCTCCAATAGCTGCCCTACCACTGACATGAGATTCACCAGCGTATAACTCTTTGGATTTTATCTACTTCCCTTTTAAATAAAGGAATAACATTAGCTGCTCTCCAGTACTCCGGCACATCGCCGGTGTACCCTCCTGAGCTCCTGCCTAAATACCCTGTAGTTTACCCTACTCCAATTTAGTACCTTCCCGCAAGGCCCAATCCTCAAAATGCACTTCCGCTGTAACACCAGTCCCCTGGCCAAACTTAATTTCCAACACAAGGTCCTTTATTTTCCAGTACATACATGACGATTTAAACGTGAAATAAAAGGGAAAAAAAAGAAGTGTTAAAAGGTTACATTTTATTGAATTGCTAGACCAAGTGCTAGAGGGTTGGGCTCAACCCTCTCCAGCATTGGTGCAGCACCCTCTTCCCCGCCCTCCCTTCCCCCCCACTCCATCCCCCTCAACCCCCCTTATCCTCCCTCCTCACCCTCCCTCCCCCCCCCACCCCCTTCCTCCCTCTCTCCCCCCTCCTTACCTAGGAGATAGATTTACACTTTAAAATGTGAATAACTTAAAAAATATAACACCGATTTCAATGAAACATCTTCCATTAATAGTACCAAAGGGACGACGGTGAATAAGGTTTGCCTAAAATTGTCGCGCTATCGTGTACCGTTTTGGCTGTAGTTCAGGAACAAAGAAACAAATGAGAGTTTTAGTGTATAGATAGATTTTACATTGTGGATAACAAGACTTTGGTTTCCATACTAAACAGAAAGGGTTGGTCCTTTCCTTGTGACACCATTGCAAGAACGGACAATCTGTACAAGGTTCCATGGGCAGAATATATACTATATGACTGTAGGAAACAGTTCATTACAGTGTCTTGATTTGATAGTTCAAGTTCATTCTTGAGCAGTACTTGCAATTTGAGGGTTTAGTTTCAATCACAATTCCAATGGCCATATTTTCAACCATTCTTTAACTGCTGCGTTCCTTCTATCTAAAGGGTTTTTTTAAAGCCCACCTTCATTCAATACCCAAAGTACTTTCTGTCAGATGATTTATATCTCTTTTATGCAGTTCCTTCAAATCTTGCAGACCAAGGGTTGAGACTGGAAACACAGATTTTTTTTGGTTCCAAATATCATTGCTTTGTACTTCCAAATTGTTGCACAAATTCTGTGAAGATATAAACATCGCCCCATCCGACAGCAAGATTCATACTGATGAAGTCATCCAGGTTCATTTTTGCTTCTAGATTGCAATCAAAATCACAGGAGGTTAGGAGATCGAAGTTTTTAAATCCAGGAATCAATGCCACTTCTCAATGGAAGCAGTTTTGTCTTATTTACTCCATAATATCCTTCACAATTTTAAGCCCCTCTTTAAAATTTCATCTTAAGATAAGCATCAAAGTTTGCTTTATTTTGTTCAGCCTTGTAAACGCATCAGTCACTGTGTGATGGACACACACCAAAAGCCTGGGATGTAATCCCAATAAGTTCAATACCATTCAGGATAACAATCCTGCTTGACTAGATAACATCTCACCCACCTCCTTAAACACTCTTTGCACTGAAATAATTTACCTAGGCTTCTAAAAGCACCTCCCGAGTTTAAAATACCTTCCACTTAGAAGGCAGTGGTGCATGGAACAGCTTCTGTAAGTATTTACCTCTTTGATCCACACTATCATCTATAGTTGGAAATATTTTGAGGTTCCTTCATCGATGCTACTGTCTAAATCCTGGGAAACACCAACAATGCTGTGAGAGTACATTTACCACCAAAGGCTTCAGTGGTTTAAGGGCAATAAAACTGGCTTTGACAGCCATGTACACATCCCAGAATAAATAAAAAAGGGACATATTACACACAACTGCAGAACACAACATTAAGCACATAAGCCCTGTCCAAACTTTTAGTTACATTAGAAAAGATGCAGAGTCTGTTTTTGGAACAGATTGATTTAAAAATCCAGATTTTTTTAAATTTCACGTACCTGTAGTCTGAATGCATGGATATGGTGGAGGAGCCATGCGCCACATTCCATGAGCATTTTTCATATGGGATCGATCTGAAGCAAATGTCTTCAGGTACAGATCTGCTCTGAGAACTCTCATCTTCCTGCACATGAATCACACGCAATAGCTGACGTTACAGAAGGTGGTCAGTCCCTCCGTAATCATGGCTTTCTACATTACCGTCCCAGAGAACTCATCACAAGAAGAAACAAGTTGCTATTTTTGAATTGATGAACTACAGGCCAGTAGGGGTGGCAGGAAGCGGTGGACTGGCAGAATTAAGTTAGATCTTGTCAACTAACTACAGGTCCTGTCTGCGTTCAGTTTCCAAGAATTGTTTGTAATCCGAACAGTTTACAAGTAAAAATATGCACGTGAACCGAATTCCTACACGGCAAAAGATATCAGTACAAGTGCATTGTCCCAATGGAAAGGACAGTCTGAAGGACATTTTTAATCTTGCTTTGTTGTTCGTAATAATAAAGTTAACGCTAATAAAATTTAGCCTATTTCAGGCCAATAATGATATTCTTTTAAAATATTTTACTGCAGATGAGGTCTTGCATGCTATTAAAAAGGCCATTGTTTCTGGCTGAGACGGTGCATACCCTGATTGGATTTGCAAAATGGACATCAACGTGTTAACTAGAATGTAGTTTTCTTCTGTTTGATTTACTAAAATTTCAACCAGTGTCCAGAACAGTCACCTGCAGCCATGTTACAGTTGACAAATCCATTCTGCCAGTCTTCCAAATGTTTTTTTGTATATCAGGGGTATACACGAGTCAAGTGTTCATAAGTCAGGAATGACCTGAAAAGGGATCCCAGGATTTGGTTGTGGAGAGAAGACAGTAGTGCAGCAGGTAGTACTGCTGCTGCAGGTTAAACCCTCACCTCGGGCGCTGTGTGTATATAGCGTTAACATGTTCTCCCTGTGGATGGTCCAGTTTCCTCCCATATCGCTTTGACGTTAATAGGTTAATTGCTCTCTGTAAATTACCTCTCAGTGCAAGTAGAACCAGGAGAGAGTTGACAGGCACTTAGGTTAAAAAACACAGGGGGAAAACGTGGGGAATAGGATTGATGAGAATACTCCAAGAGCCGGCATGGACTCAATGGCCTCCGTTTATATTGTAAGAAAATATGGGAAATGCCAGTTCAGTAAATTGCAGTCCTGCATTTCAGCTACAATTGGATTAATCACCTTCTTGGAGTACATTTCTGGTCCTCGCATTACAGGAAGGATGTGGAAGCTTCAGAGAAGGTTAACCAGGATTCCATCTGGATTAAAGGGTATTGGTTGTAAGGAGAGGTTGGATAAACTTGCATTGTTTTCCCTGGAGCATCAGAAGCTGAACTGATAGAGATTTATAAAATGATAAGAGGCATTCTTCTCAGGGCAGTAATATCAACTACTAAAGGGCACAGTTTGGTTTAGATTAGAGGTACAGCAAGAAGACAGGCCCTTCGGCTCACCCAGTTTACAGCGACCAACGATCATGCATTCACACTAGTTGTCTGTTGTCCCACTTTCTCATATACTCTCAACAAATAACCTACAACCCACCTTTCTCCTGGTGCTTCAGTTTCATCCCACATTCCAAAGACGTGTAGGTTTGTAGGTTAATTTGCGTTCTGTAAATTTCCCCTAGTGTGTAGGATGCAAAACTGGGATAAAATAGAACTAGCGTATGGGTGATCGTTGGTCGGCACACACTTGGTGGGCTGAAGGGCCTGTTTCCATGCTGCATCTCTAAACTACACTAAACGACTATTAAATCTGCCGAGGAAGCCACTCAGTTCAGGGCCACTAGAATGGTGGGATGGAGGCAATTTTCCAATGCTGCCCAAATCTTGTGAATCAATAAATTAAGAAAGATACTTTCCTCACCTTCTAAAAATCGGTCTGATGAGGTCTTCAGATCGGAATGCTTCTTTCATGTAAATATCAAAAGGACATGGAAATGGCAGTGTTGAATCCAAATCATAAACTTCACAGTGCTGCCCTCCACAATCGTGGAGCAGGATAACGTGGTAATCCTGGTTTAAAATACATTATTTTAATTGCTATTATATATGCATCGACTATCATTTGTGCTTACTGCACCACTGAATCTTATTAAGTGAATTCCCCATCTGAGGAAGGGCATCTACCCAAAATGTCACCCATTCCTTCTCTCCAGAGATGCTGCCTGTCCCGCTGAGTTACTCCAGCATTTTGTGACCATCCCCATCAAAATATCTGAGTGTTTGTACAATAAATTGTGTAGGCACAGCTATTACAGGACAATAGAACCTCAAAGATTAACACGGGCCACTGAATGATTGAAAAGATGATATGCCTTTAAACGGTGGTAAAAGCACCAAATCCCATTGATCCCCTCACCCCTATATAAATGCCAGCCTACTCTGGCTCCCAGTCTGACATTCAAATCTCTCCAAAGCCTCGTCCTTACTTACCTTAACTTCATCCAGTTCTACAACTCTCCAGCCTCTGCCGTTCCCTCCCAAAAAACCTTTCACCTCTTTTTCCTATTGTAAGATTCTACCAAATCCCTGCCTCACTAGTCTGGCTACAGAAGATCCATAGCACAGTGGTTAAGTTATGTTATAGGACTAACAACCAGAGTCCTGGACTACAGACCCAAAGACTTCGGCTTTTCACGTAACCAGTCATTAAAATCCAGGATATCTCATCTAAAATGAGTCAGATTCCATGGGGTATTTCAAAAGGAGATTGGATATGTACTTGAATTACAGTTTCATTACAGTTGCATTTTGGACTTATTGGATTGCTCATTGCGTTCTGCGCATAGAAAACATAGAAACATGGAAAATAGGTGCAGGGGGAGGCCATTTGGCCCTTCGAGCCAGCACCACCATTCATTGTGATCATGGCTGATCATCTACAATCAGTAACCTGTGCCTGCCTTCTCCCCTTATCCCTTGATTCCACTAGCTCCTAGATCTCTATCTAACTCTCTTAAATGTATCCAGTGAATTGGCCTCCACTGCCTTTTGTGGCAGAGAATTCCACAATTCACATCTCTCTGGATGAAAAAGTTTCTTCTCACCTCAGTTTTAAATGGCCTCCCCATTATTCTAAGTGTGTCCCCTGGTTCTGGACTCCTCCCGTCATTGGGAACATTTTTCCTGCATCTAGCTTGTCTAGTCCTTTTATAATTTTATACGCCTCTATAAGATCCCCTCTCATCCTTCTAAACTCCAGTGAATACAAGCCTAGTCTTTCCAATCTTTCCTCATTCGACAGTCCCTCCATCCCAGAAATTAACCTTGTGAACCTACGCTGCACTCCCTCAATAGCAAGAATGGCCTTCCTCAAATTAGACGACCAAAGCTGCACACAATACTCCAGATGTGGTCTCACCAGGGCCCTATACAACTGCAGAAGGACTTCTTTGCTCCTGTCCTCAAATCCTCTCGTTATGAAGGCCAACATGCCATTAGCTTTCATTCACTGCCTGCTGTACCTGCACACTTACTTTCAGTTCCTAGTTGCTCAATTCCTATTTTTGAATAAGCAAAGGTAAATTGAGTTTAACGTGGGTTAAACAAGAGCATTACTTACCCAGATCACAGGCTGATCTTCAAGGCACGATCTCTGTCTCCAGATGGGCACCTTTAAAGAAAAGCAAATAAAAATAATCAGATTCATAAACTATCCAGTAATACGCTCATATCATCAATGTTCCTCTTCACTTAAATTTCTGAATGATATTTAGACATATGATGAGATCCATTCAAGTAATGCAACCAATAGAGAAGTGGATAAGACAGGGACCTCTCTGCTGACTCAGTGCCAAATGATACAGCATCGTGGGAGGAACAGCTATTCAGAGCATGTTCATCACTAGATGATTCCTTTCACTCTACTTTAGACTTTAGGCTTTAGATTTTAGATTTAGGGTCCGCGCCGCCCAGCGATCCCCGCACAGCGCGGAACACCAGGCCCTTCGACCCACCAGGTCCGCGCAGACCAGCGATCTCCCCATACACTAGCACGATCTGATACACTCGGGACAATATACAATTTTACTAAAGCAAATTAACCTACAAACCTGTATGTCTTTGAAATGTGGGAGGAAACCAGAGCACCCGGAGAAAACCCATACAGTCACGGGAAGAACGTACAAACTCTGTAAAGACTGCATCCATAGTCAGGATGGAACCTGGGTCTGGTGCTGTTGGGTAGCAATTCTACCACTGAGTCACTGTGCTACCTTCTCCATATCAAATTAGCCACTCTCAAATGGTGCTCCTCTGAGCTCTGATATTGAATGTTAAGGCTGACAAGTTTCTTAATCAATCCCATTCTTATCAGTGATTGATGTTGCTAGCATTCTATTATACTGGGCTGATTATGTTTTGCACACAAGTTCATAAATCATAACAGCACGGGAGGTTATTTGACCTGCCATGCCTGTAAAGCTGTGCGAAGAGCTCTCTAATTAGCTACTCATTCCAAACAGCCCTGCAAATGTTTCCTCTTTGAGTATTTATTCAACCACCAGCCTTGCTGTCAGATCACAGCAACTCACTGCATTAAATTGAACTGCTAATTGACAACTTTGTGCAAAGCAATGAGCTCTAGGTTTGGTAGCATGTATGACTTCCAGCAAACTGTCTTCTGTACAGTAACCAAAGTAAATTTACTTGGAAAGCACTGTCAGGTTAAACAGGAATGAAACAGCAGCCATTCCAACTTCTCCTTGGATGGGAGCTCCCTTGAGAGGCGTCCATAGGTTGGGCGTTCGTAACGTAGGGACAGCCTGTTGCCCCTTTCACAGTGTGGCAGAAGTTGCATGACTGATTGTATCAGAGGCGTCGCACTCCACCTGCCATTTACTTTGGGTTTTGCATGTTCCGGTCACACAAACCCAAGGTTTACAGCGCCTTCCCAAAGAGTCCTTCTCCCGTTTGAGCGGCCGAGGGCCAGGGATTCTCGTGTGGGTGAGGGAGTCACAATTTTTTCAGGAAGGCTTTGAGAACAGCTTTGAAGTTTCTTCCTCTGTTTACCTAGCAATCTCGTCACGTAGCAGAGCATGAATACAGTGCCAATTTCAGAAATCTGCTATTATAGAATCACAAAGGCATACAGCATAGAAACGGGCGCTTCAGACCAGAGTCCAAGCAGACCTTCAATCCAACATTAGCCCATTTTATTTTCCCCACATTCTCAGCCTCGCATGCAGCATGGTCTTTCCATCAGAACCGACCAAGGCGATGGTATCACAAAATGCTGGAGTAACTCAGCAGGTCAGACAGCATCTCTGGAGAGAAGGACTGTGTGACGTTTCGGGTCGAGACCCTTCTTCAGACTGATGCCTCAATTGACCAAGGAGAGGACAATGACATTGATTCGCTGATCCATCTAGTAAATTTGGAGGATTTGGTTTACCAAAATCAAATGTTTGGAACATCATTAAGAAGAGAGCACTGGTGAGCTTACCAATCGCAAAGGGACTGGCAGACCAAGGAAAACCTCCACACCTGATGACAGAAGAATTCTCTCTATAATAAAGAAAAATCCTTAAACACTTGTCCGACAGATCAGAAACACTCTTCAGTCTGAAGAAGGATCTTGACCCGAAACGTCACCCATTCCTTCTCTCCCGAGATGCTGCCTGACCCACTGAGTTACTCCAGCATTTTGTGAATAAATCGATTTGTACCAGCATCTGCAGTTATTTTCTTACACTCTTCAGGAGTCAGGTGTGGATTTGTCAATGACCACTGTCCGCAGAAGACTTCATGAACAGAAATACAGAGGCTACACTGCAGGATGCAAACCACTGGTTAGCCGCAAAAATAGGATGGCCGGGTTACATTGCCAAGAAGTACTTAAAAGAGCAACCACAGTTCTGGAAAAAAGTCTTATGGACAGATGAGATCGAAGAATAACTTGTATCAGAGTGATGATAAGAGCAAAGTATGGAGGAGAGAAAGAATTCCCCAAGATCCAAAGCATACCACCTCATCTGTGAAACACAGTGGTGGGGGTGTTATGGCCTGGGCTTGTATGACTGCTGAAGGTACTGGCTCACTTATCTTCATTGATGATATAACTGCTGATGGTAGTAGCATAATGAATTCTGATGTGTATAGACACATCCTATCTGCTCAAGTTCAAACAAATGCCTCAAAACCCATTGGCCGGTCGTTCATTCTACAGCAAGACAATGATTCCAAACATACTGCTAAAGCAACAAAGGAGTTTTTCAAAGCTAAAAAATGGTCAATTCTTGAGTGGCCAAGTCGATCACCCGATCTGAACCCAAATGAGCATGCTTTTTATATGCTGGAGAAATCTGAAGGGGACTAGCCCCCAAAACAAGCAGAAGCTAAAGATGGCTGCAATACAGGCCTGGCAGACCATCACCAGGGAAAACACCCAGCAACTGGTGATGTCCATGAATCACAGACTTCAAAGCAGTCATTGCATGCACAGAATATGCAACATATTACTAAACATGACTACTTTCATTTACATGACATTGCTGTGTCCCAAACATTTTGGTGCCCCGAAATTGGGGGACTATGTATAAACACAGCTGTAAACACATGGTGAAACCAAAATGTATAAAAATGGTCTTTATTAAAATCTGACAATGTGCACTTTAACCACGTGATTTTTTTTCTATTCCAAATCTCAAATTGTGGAGTACGTAGACAAATAAATAAATGATAAGTCTTTGTCCCATACATTATGGAGAGCACGTAATGTTCTCTGGTCCTCGATTCCCCTATTCTGGGCAAGAGACTCAGTGCATCTACCCGATCTATTCCTCTCTGAATTTTATACACCTCTATAAGATCACCCCTCATCCTCCTATGCTCCAAGAGAGATCCAGCCTGTCCTACCTCTCCCTCTAGTTTACACCCTCTAGTCCTGGCAACATCCTCGTAAATTTTCTCTAAACCCTTTCAAGCTTGACAATATCTTTCCAATAACGCGGTGCCCGGAACTGAACACAATATTCTAAATGTGTCTCTATTCCATGGAGCACAGGAGGATGAGGGGAGATCTTGTAGAGGTATACAAAATCATGAGAGGAATAGATCGGGTAGATGCACAAAGTCTTTTGCCCAGAGGAGGGGAATCGAGGACCAGAGGACATTGGTTCAAGGTGAAGAGGAAAAGATTTAATAGGAATCCGAGGGGTAACTTTTTCACACAAAGAGTGGAACAAGCTGCCAGAGGAGGTAGTTGAGTCTGGGACTATCCCATCGTTTAAGAAACAGTTAGACAGGGACATGGATAGGACAGGTTTGGCGGGATATGGACCAAGCGCAGGCAAGTGGGACTCATTGTTGGCCGGTGTGGGTGAGTTGGGCTGAAGGGCCTGTTTCCACACTGTATCACTCTATGACTCTTTGATTGTTTGCCAGAGCCCTAACCAATATCTATCCCTCACCCAACATTGTTCAAAGTTTATATATTATTATTACCAAGTCATTACATTGCTTTTTATGGATTTAAAAAAAAACATTACAACAATGTTTAGTTTAGTTTAGTTTAGTGATACAGCATGGGAACAGGCCCGTCGAGTCAACATCGACCATCATTCACCCAATCACACTAGTTCTATGTCATCCCACTTTCTCATCCACTCCCTACCCGCTAAGGGCAATTTACAGAGACCGATTATACTTAATATAATTGTATTTATTTGTTTTTGCATTTATTGCATATATGTTTGTACGCACCGACAGGATTGGCTATTTTTTAATTTCGTTGTACTCGTTGCAATGACAATAAATGAATATTATTATTATTATTATAAACTACAAAACAGCATGTGTTTGGGATGTGGGAGGAAACCATAGCACCTGGAGAAAACTCACACGGTCACAGGGTGAATGTACAAACACCACAGAGATAGCACCTGAGTTTAGGATCGAACCTGGATCTCTGCATTGTGACACAGCAGCTCTACCAGCTGCGCCACTGTGCCATCCTGAATGCTGGTAATATTGGGGAAAAAAAGTACTTTGTTGGCAGTAATGAGCGAAACACACCTCCAGACTGAATAAGGGATTGGATGTTCCCATGTGCTTGGTGTCAAAAGAATTTGAGCTTCCACCCCCAAAGACCGAAGCTCGAATCTGTACAATATATGGGTCAGCTGAGCCTTTAGGACTCCGCTTGGAACGATTAATCTTTTGTAGTGGTGTGAAATTTATTAAAATTCTTGTACCTCATTTTAAGAAAAAGGAAATTTTCAAATTACACTTACCATCTTTTGATCATTTGATATGAAAACAGCATACCATTCTTCCAAAGGATGCTGTCTTTTGTTCTTTATATATTCACAAAGTTTCCACACATTTTCTTCACTGTAAAGACATATAGATCAAAGGTTAAAGTGTGAGATTATTTATCTTTTGAAACTGAAATGGCCAGTGCAAAATATGGGGAAAAGATGCAACATTAGAAACGAGGGTTTGCAGATTGGACAATAACTTTCAAGGAATTAGGAGTGTGATTTTTTTTGAGGAGTGGGATTCTACCAGAAGATCTACCACTGGGCAGAGGGTACACGGAATTTGAAAACCGTGAACTCCAACTTCAAGAATAGCTTCTTCCCAACAACCATCAGGCTCTTGAACACTACACAACACTAACCTCAACTATGAACTTATATAGACTGTTTTGTAGTTGCACTAAGGACTTTGTTTTTTTTTGCGCTAGTATTGTGAATATTAATTTAATGAATTTTTTGTTTATTATATTTCTGTGCTTTTGCGTTTATAGGCCAGTTCTGCGGCTGCAAGTAAGAATTTCATTGCTCTGTTGTTGGTACATATGACAATTAAACACTTTCGAGTGTTGAAGAGCAGGGGCAAGCATACCCAACAAATGTGAACGTATAACAATACAGCTTAATTTAGGGCCTTGAAAGGAAGTTGGGCTATCAACTATTTTTATTTTTATTTTTTAAGAGATACAGCATGGAAATAGGCTCTTCAGCCCACCGAGTCCGTACCGACCAGTGATCACCCCCGTACACTAGTTCAATACGACACACCAGGTACAATTTACAGAACCCAATTAACGTACAAACCCGTACAAAATAGCTCACCCATCCTGTGAAAGTGTCCTCTTGTGCAAGACTCCTCAGCTAGGATCTCCCCTGCATCTAGTTCAAGGATTTTGTATACTGCAGTGAGATATCTTGTCATTAGAAGAATGAAAATATAGTCCCAGTCTATTCAATCCCTCCTCATAATACAAACCCTCCATCCCTGAACCTGCTTAGTGCATCTTTGTTGCACTTTCTTTTTGACAAGTTCATCTTTTCTTCGGTAAGGAGACCAAAACTGCACCAGGGATGTTTTTGCGTAACATTGCAATCAAATTCCCTCACTTCTATATTCACATCCTCTTGTGATAAAACCTAACCTGCTTGCTGCACATTGGTCTTCAGCAACTTGAGTACAAGCATACTTAGGTCCCATTGAATATCAGGACAACCCAATCTCTCAGTAGTTAACAAATACCACATTTTTTCATGTTGTATTCCATCTGCAATGTTCTTGCCCTCAGCTTGTCCATACCCCTCTTCCTCAGTCTGCACAATATAGAGTTTCAAGAGACTTTATTTGTCGGATGCACCGAATATGAACTGGAGCAATGAAAGTCTGAATTTCTGCAGCTTTACAGGTATATTGGACACAACATCAACAAATAAATATACAATAAATCATCACTTATTCAAGTAAACCAAACAATGATAGGACAAAAACCAGTACAAAATAGTACAATGATAGTACCAGTGATGGACTGGTCAATGCCCACCGCTTTCTCCAGCCTCCATTGTTCTTGAGTGTATGAGTTACCAAACCAGGCCACGATACAACCGTTCATGCTGCTCTCCACCATAGACCTGTAATAGTTCAATAGAGTATTTGGTTGAATCTCCTCCGTCTTGCTAATGTTGAGAGCAAGTTTGTTGCTTTGGAACCACTCAACCAGGTTATCAATCTCCCTCTTGTACTCTACTCGCCATTACCCATTATTTATCTGATAATATTTGTATCGTCGGTGAATTTTAAGATGGTGTTGTAGCTGTGTCTGGCTACACGATCATGGGTATAGAGAGAGTAGAGCGGGAGAAGGAGCACGCAGTCCTGAGGTGCTCCTGTGCTGATGGTTAGCGAGGATGAGGTGGTGTGGCCAATCTGTTCTAATTGAGATCTGCTGATAAGGAAGTTAAGCATCCAGTTGCATTGGGAGGAACAGAGACCCAGTTCCCCGGGTTTGACAAGGAAGAGACGATGGTGTTGAATGTTGAGCTAAAGTTGATGAACTTGGTTTCACCCGTTAGTAAGTGAAGCGTATGAGCACTTCCACAGTTGCCGAGCATCCAAATGAGCCTGCCGTTTAATCTTGTCCCTTTAAGTTGTGGAGGCCTTCTGGTGGTCATACTTGGACTACTTATTTGACTCTGGATCACTTGACCTGAACACTACAGATCTGGTCTTCAATAGATTGTGGATCTTCTGGTTCATCCAGGGCTTCTGGTTCGGGAACCCTTGGATGGTCTTGGTAGGAACACACTCCTCTACACATTTCTTTATGAAGTCAATAACAACTGTGGCATATTCATTCAGGTCTGTTGCCAAGACCTTGAACATCTCCCAGTCTACCGAGTCCAATCAATTGTGAAGTTGCTCCTTTGCCTCCCCAGACCAGCTCTGTACAATCCTCTTCACTCAATCTGTGCTCTTCAATTGCTACCTACAGGAAGAAGCACAGCAGGAGATATGATTTTTCAAAATGCAGACGAGGGATGGAGCAATAGGTGCCCCTGATGGAGCAGCGGTCGAGTGTTTGATCCTCTGGTGCTGCAGAAGTTCTGATGGTAGTTTGGAAGTGTCTTCTTCAAGCTAACAGTTGAAATGCCCAGCAATGATGGAGAAGGCATTAGCAAATTTGCCGATGATACAAAGCTAGGTGGCAGTGTGAACTGTGAGGAAGATGCTATGAGGTTGCAGGGTGACTTGGACAGGTTGTGTGAGTGGGCGGATGCATGGCAGATGCAGTTTAATGTAGATAAGTGTGAGGTTATCCACTTTGGTGGTAAGAATAGGAAGGCAGGTTATTATTTGAATGGTGTCAAGTTAGGAAAAGGGGACGTACAACGTGATCTGGGTGTCTTAGTGCATCAGTCACTGAAAGGAAGCATGCAGGTACAGCAGGCAGTGAAGAAAGCCAATGGAATGTTGGCCTTCATAACAAGAGGAGTTGAGTATAGGAGCAAAGAGGTCCTTCTGCAGTTGTACAGGGCCCTAGTGAGACCGCACCTGGAGTACTGTGTGCAGTTTTGGTCTCCAAATTTGAGGAAGGATATTCTTGCTATTGAGGGCGTGCAGCGTAGGTTTACTAGGTTAATTCCCAGAATGGCGGGACTGTCATATGTTGAAAGACTGGAGCGACTAGGTTTGTATACACTGGAATTTAGAAGGATGAGAGGGGATCTTATCGAAACTTATAAGATTATTAAGGGGTTGGACATGTTAGAGGCAGGAAACATGTTCCCAATGTTAGGGGAGTCCAGAACCAGGGGCCACAGTTTAAGAATAAGGGGTAGGCCATTTAGAACAGAGATGAGGAAAAACTTTTTTAGTCAGAGAGTTGTGTATCTGTGGAATTCTCTGCCTCAGAGGGCAGTGGAGGCCAATTCTCTGAATACATTCAAGAGAGAGCTAGATAGAGCTCTTAAGGAGTCAGGGGGTATGGGGAGAAAGCAGGAACGGGGTACTGATTGAGAATGATCAGTCATGATCACATTGAATGGCGGTGCTGGCTCGAAGGGCCGAATGGCCTACTCCTGCACCTATTGTCTATTGGCGCACCATCAGGTGTCGTACTAACCTACTAATCTGGCTCTTTCGGATGGGAAGGACACCAGAGCACCTATGGGCAACCTATGCGGTCACAGAGAGAACATACAAACTCTACACAGATAGCACCGGAGATCTGGACTGAACCCAGAGCAGCGGACCAGTGAGGTAGAAGCTCTAACAACTGGACCACAGTCCTGCCCAGACGTGATCCAAAACACACTAATGCAATTGACTCTTGAATATCCTTTCAGTTTGGAGGGGGCTGGGGGGCAAATCGGGATGTGCAATAAATGTTGGGATTGCCAACAGCATCAACATTCCAGGAATAAAAGGGGGCTGATCAGAGATGGCAGTGTGCTTGAGGTGATAGAAGCAGCACAATAAGCAAAAGGTGAGGGGGTGATCATGCAGGCAGATTGTGACATTTGTAAGGGAAGTGGGAAACTAACACAGGGAGCAAAATGAAGTGATAGGGAAGTTGAACAAAAGAAAAGTGTTGGATGAACTCAGCAGGCGTCAGTGGAGGGAACTAGATAGAAACAAATTCGGATTGGGACCCTTCTTCAATTGACCGTTTCCCTCCACCGATGCTGCCTGGCCTGCCGAGCTCCTCCTGCACTTTGTCCTTCATTCAAGGTTCCAGTATCTGCAGTTTTTTGTGTCTCCTCTGAGATGGAAGGTTGATGGGTGGAGAGTGAGGGAGCAGTGAAGACGACACAGGCTACAAGCAGTAAACCAGGCTGATCACGATTCAACAAGTGACAGCGCTAGGTTTGATGCTTGTAAAGCTACAGCCACCTGGGTGTAATTTGAAGCCACCACCATGCATTGACCCTCTCCCCAGAAGGACAGACCAAGCCTGCAGCTTACCAATAACAGCTGGTGTACACACAATCCTCCTTCACAATGGCTGAGAGCTGGCCCATGTCGCCTGGGCCCAACGCGGCGGCGTTTGGGAAGCTCATAGCAATCTGGGAGACAAGACCTGATCACCACGTACATTGATTTATTTTCTCTTCGGACCCGCTTCGCTGTAACACAACAGATCGGGTAGCGGTGATTCCTCCCGGAACTATCGGCCGGAACCGGCGACAGGAGCCCGGCGGTGGCGGAGTGGACAGGCGGCTGCGCTCAGCAATCTCCACGCCCACTCACTGACGTCAGCCCAGGGCAGCCGGCTGCGCGCGTTTTACCCTGGTCTTGCTGCAGCTTATGCAAGCAGACTATCCCTTTTGATCTGGGGATCTGCAAATTTAATTGCATTCTATCTATGTCTCTGCATTGCATAAGCACAGTGAACCGAACCATTTTGGAAATGTGTCTGTAAATTGTAATCGATGTCAGATAAGGTGTGGAGATATATAAGACGATACACAAAATAATTTAAAAAAAGATACAAAATGTGGTAATACACAAACGGACACAATGTGCTGAAGTAACTCAGCAGGTCAGGCAGCATCTCTGGGGAACATGGATAGGTGACGTTCCGGGTTGAGACCCTTCTTCAGACTCTCTTAAAGTGTGCTGAAGAAGAATTAATGACCTGAAACGTCAACTCGTGTTTTTCCTTCACAGGTGCTACCCGACCTACTGCGTGTGTTTGCAGCATTTTCTGTTTTTATGGTGGGGTCGCCTTACTTCAGATAACAGAGTACAGTGAGCTCGGCTCTGCATTTTGGAAGGAGTTTCATGATGCAAGTTTCGATCTTTCAATTAAAGAAAATAAGCCTGTACTGCTCAATTGGTTAAGCAAAAAAATGTCCTAATGCACTTTCTGGAAGAGGAGTAGGGGTGTTCTCAGTCAAGGGCCGAATATTTATCACGAATTGAATGACAAGCCTGATCCATTCATTAATTACAATTCTAAAACACGAATTAAATTATTGCAACTTTAATGTTTCACAGATTTTCCTGCCTTCCTTAATGTACCCCCATCCCGTATTTCCTATATTTACAACAGAGATGACACTTCAGAAATATTTCATTGCAAAGCATTTGAGACAACCTGAAAAGAATGGGAAAGATGCTATAAAAATCAAAGGTTTCCTTTCTTATGCAAATCTGATCGATGCAATTACACAAAGAGTTTCCCAGTCCTAATTTTCTCTAAATAAAATGAAATTCTTACTTGCAGTAGCATAATAGGTCCGTAAGCACACAACATAACATAATAAACAAAAAAAGTTCAATAAATAAAAAACACAATTGGTGCAAAACAAAAATGCCCAAAGTCCCTCGCACAACCAAGGCAGTTCGTAGTTTAGTTGGTGATTGTAGTGCTCAATAGCCTGATAGTTGTAGGAAGAAGCTGTTCCTGTACCTGTACCACACTCTTATACCTTCTTCCTGATGGCGAGAGTGAAATGAGAGCATGATCAGGGTGGTGTGGGTCAAGCATGATGCTGGCTGCCTTTTTGAGGCATTCCTCCTATAGATCCCATTACAGCTAAATTATCCCACAACATTACATCTAAATATAGCATTACTGCACTGCAGTGCACTGGATTGATTCATGAAATAATGAACATGAAATAAAAGGCAAAATTAAATAACAAACAAATCAGGAGCAACAACATTAAGATAGATGCTTATATTTGATAAAGTTGGTCTTCCAGTTGTACTTCAACATGGACTTGTGCAAGGCAAAGATGAACACCTGACATTGATGCAACAGCCCATAACAGGTTACTATCAAGGAATAAAAATGCAGGTAGTCCCCAGGTTATGTCTGCAGCTTGCCCCCGAGTTCCTGAGAGCTGTCTGTAAGCTAATTTCTCAAAAATATTCATTTCCACAACTACCATATCTATTCCTCTACACATTTGCTAAGATTATACGGCAACATCTGCAGATGCGCCGTAGAAATCATTTTATCGGGATGTATCACAGCTTGGTTTGGGAACAGCTCCACCCAAGACCACAAGAAATTGCAGGGAATTGTGGACATAACCCAGACCATCACACAAACCAACCTCCCTTCCATTTACTTCATTTATTTCTCACGTTGCCTCAGCAAGGCCAGCAGCATAATCAAGGACCAGTCGAACCCCAGCCACTCTTTCTCCCCTCTCCCATCAGGCAAAAGGTATACAGTGTGAAAACGTACATCTCCAGATTCAGGGACCGTTTCTTCCCAGCTGTTATCAGGCATCCTACCACAACAAGAGAGCAGTGCTGAACTACTATCTACCTCTTTGGAGACCCTCAGACTATGCTTGATCGGACTTTGCTGGGTTTACATTGCACGAAACTTTATTCCCTTATCATGTATCTGTACACAGTAAATGGCTCGAAGGTAATCATGTATTACCTTTCTGCTATAGTGGATCAGTAGTCCTGAACTACACTCCACCTTATGTGGAGACCCTCGAACTATCTTCGATCGGACTTTGCTGACTGAGTTAGTACAGTATGTTATATCGATGTTCGGTGTGAACCAAAGATAATAAAGATAAAGGCTCCTCTATTATCTTTGGTGTGAACCAGCATCTGCAGCTCCTTCCTCCACGCGTCGCCAGAGCACCCACGTGTTGCTTTGTTGTGACCGCGCCCCCGTCTGCCGCGTCACCCGCCGTGGATTTCCGCGGATCTGATTGGTCCATTGTGACGCCACGGAGCGACGCACTGGACCACGTATTCGCCCGGCTCGCGACCAATGAGAGACCAGGGCGACTTATTGCTCGTCGGCAGCTTTGAAGTTTGAATCCCTCCGCGCCAACGGCGATGAAAACAAAGAGTAAAAGTTTCACGTCACCCCCCATCTCATCCAGACGGGTGGGAAATCTTCACCTTTATCCAGTGGCGTGGGGTTGAGGCGGTTCTGCTTGAGGCGTCAAACCCAAGGTTGATGATACGGGGAGGATCTCATTTTCCGTGGCGGAAGGAGAAGGCGGAGAGCGCACTGGAAAGTTCTGGCGCTGGAACCGGCGGCCGTTAGGCAGCGGTGAGGGAGAAGCGGCTGGCAGTGAGCGGTGGGCAGGCAGGGCACTACCGCCGCGGCTCCACCATGGTGATGCTGAGGAGCGGCGCGACCATCTGCCTCGACTCCAGCTCCGAGTTCATCGCTCTGCCCGACGCTGACAGCCAGCATCACGGCAAGAGAGATCGCTGCTCTTCGGTGAGCATCCTAGCGGCCGGCGGGAGGGGGTGGGAGAGAGAGAGAGGGGACAAGACCCCCGGCCTCGTCCCGGCAGCTCTCCCGTCCCAGCTTCACCCCCCCCCCCCCCCGGGAAGGATGGGTTGAGTGAGACCGCAGCCCGCCCGGGCAGTCAGGAGGCTGCGGCGTGGCCGGGGGTGCGGTGCACTGTCACCCGGGTATCTGCCGTGTCGTATCGGCAGGACCCTGCCGTGTCTATCTTGTCCCCCCCCCGGCTCCGAGCGCCGATTTCGGGTCCAGCGGCTGTCGATTAAAAAGTAGTCGCCAACCGCTTTCCCTCCTGAAGCTGCCCCGACCCCCCACCCTCTTGTTGATTTGAGCCTCGCTGGGCGGGAAAGGGAAGGGAGGCGGTGCTGTCACCGGGCCGGATCGCGCCTTTTCTGGGAGGGGGTGTGGCCGCGGCCGCGGAATTTTCCGCTCTTTGCCGGACGATGCCCATGTTTTTCCATGACTCCGCTCCGGGCGCTGGCAGTGCGTGGCCCCGGGATGGGTCCTGTCACATGGCTGTGGGGTGTGCCAAGTGTCTCGCAATTTGGAGCTCGTTACTTTAACCTCGCTTTCGCCCTCCCGTTATCCCCACCATCTCTTCCCTTTACTCCGCCCTTTCTGCGTCGAGTTGGACAATTAATGTGGATTTTGCGAGCTTTTGTAGCCGGCCATGGACTAAGCCGTGTCCCAGCATTCGTAGCTGCAGTGAAAGTCCTCTATCCCGAGTGCAGGACTTCCAAAAACTTGCGCCATTACCTCTATAACAGACTGACAGACTTTCCCGTCCAGGGAGAGAGCAGTTCACGCCCTTCAGTCTGAGTATTTAGTTCTCGGTGTCGCATTAAAAAAAGCCATAGTAAAAGATGTGGCTCATCTCCGCAAAAGAGATGCTAGGCGGGTGCTCCGATTGATTTACGTTTTTGAAAAGAGAAACTTCCATCTGCCACGGGAAGAGGGGGGGGGGTGGGTCAAGAATCACACGGTCAAAGAAAATAATGCGTAGGAAGGACTGCAGATGCTGGTTTACACCGAAGATAGACACAAAATGCTGGAGTAACTCAGCGGGTTACGCGGCATCTCAGAAGAGGAGTGGGTGACGTTTCGGGTTTAGAACCTTCTTAAGACAAGAGAAAAAAACCAATTTGCCATATACTGGATTCATGAATCCTGGATCGCCCAAATCCCGCACCCCATTCTTGTGTTCTCCCAATATCCCCTGATCTCTTTAGCCATTAGTATTATGCAGTTCCTTTATGAGCATAGTTAATGACTTGATCTGTTGTGATAGAAATTGCCATGTTCACCACACTGGGTGAAGATGTTCCTCATAGTGGTAACTCGTCTACTGTGTATCCATGGATTGTGACTCTGATCCTGTTTCTTTCCTTGCCACTGTGAACTTTGCTGCATCTATTGCTTCTATGTGCCATCTCATTCTTCTGAGTCCTAGAAGTTATAAGCCCAAAGATAGACACAAAATGCTGAAGTAACTCAGCGGGGCAGGCAGCACCTCTGGAGGAAAAGAATGGGTTACAAACGTTTCCGGTCGAGACCCTTCTTCAGACCAATCATTTCAATTTGTACGTCAGTCCTGCCCACCCAGGAATTGGGAGTGGTGAGCTTTTGTTTTTCCTTTGCAGTAAGGACATCCTCAATCTGAAAAGGAGACAAAAATGTTACACATTATTCAGACTGTAGTCTTGCCTCAAAAAATTGTAGTAAGATATCCCTGTTCATGTACACTATTATTGTTATTATGACAAAAATGCAAGCTTTAATTGAGTAGTGAGTGCACAAGGGATCTTGCTGCACCTCGCCTTGTAACACTATGTACATAAAATGCCCTCCATAATTTTTGAGACAAAGACCCATCATTTATTTGTTTGCCTCTACTCGAAATTGTGTTTATACATAGTCCCCCATTTCAGGGCACCATAATGTTTGAGACACAGGGCTTCACAGGTGTTTGTAATTAATGAGGTGTGTTTAACTTATGCTCATATTTAGCTTATGCTTATATTGGGGGCTAGTTTTCTCTTCAGCATATAAAAGGCTATCTCATTTGGGTTCAGATCGGATGATTGACCTGGCCACTCAAGAAATGACCATTTTTTTAAGCTTTGAAAAACTTATTTGTTGCTTTAGCAGTATGATTGGGATAATTGTCTTGTAGAATGAACTGCCGGCCAATGTTTTGAGACATTTGTTTGAACTTGAGCAGATAGGACACGTCTAAACATTTCAGAATTCATCATGCTGTTACCATCAGCAGTTGTATCATCAATGAAGATAAGTGAGCCAGTACCTTCAGCAGCCATACATGCCCAGGCCATAACACCCCCACCACCGTGTTTCACAGATGAGGTGGTATGCTTTGGATCTTGGTCAGTTCCTTCTCTCCTCCTTACTTTGCTCTTGCCATCACTCTGATATAAGTTAATCTTCGTCTCATTTGTCCACAAGACCTTTTTCCAGAACTGTGGCTGCTCTTTTAAGTAGTTCTTGGCAAACTGTAACCTTGCCATCCTATTTTTGCAGCAAACCAGTGATTTGCATCTTGCTGTGTAGTCTCTGTTTTCTGTTCATGAAGTCTTCTGCGGACAGTGGTCATTGACAAATCCACACCCGAGTCCTAAAGAATGTTAATGATCTGTCGCACAAGTGGTTGGGGATTTTTCTTTATTATAGAGAGAATTCTTCTGTCATCAGCTGTGGAGGTCTTCCTTGGTCTGCCAGTCCCTTTGCGATTAGTCCAAACAAATGCCTCAAAACTCATTGGCCGGCGGTTCATTCTACAGCAAGGCTCACCAGTGCTCTCTTCTTAATGATGTTCCAAACAGTTGATTTTGGTAAGCCAAATGTTTGGCTGATGTCTCTAATAGTTTTATTCTTGTTTCTCAGTCTCATTATGGGTTTTTTTACTTTCATTGGCACAACTTTGGTCCTCATGTTGATAAACAGCAATAAAAGTTTCCAAAGGTGATGAAAAGACTAGGTGCCGAGAGCTCTCTTACACCTGCATTAAGGAGGCAATTAAACACACCTGAGCAATTACAAATGCCAGTGAAGCCGTATGTCCCAAACATTATGGTGCCCTGAAATGTGGGGACTATGTATAAACACAGCTGTAATTTCTACAAGGTGAAACCAAAAGGTATAAATATGGTCTTTAATAAAATCTGACAATGTGCATTTTAACCAAATTTGATATTTCTATTACAAATCTCAAATTGTGGAGTACAGAGGCAAATAAATCAATGATGGGTCTTTGTCCCCAACATTATGGAGGGCACTGTAATTAGTAGTAGTTTCATTTGTAGAATTCAAAAGGAAGCTGGATAAATTGCAACAATGTACAAAACTGTGTGGGGAGAGAAACCAACTGAACTCTTGTAGAGCCTATATTGATTTGGTGGGCCAAATAGTCATCATAGAAAATAGGTGCAGGAGTAGGCCATTCGGCCCTTCGAGCCTGCACCGCCATTCAATATGATCATGGCTGATCATCCAGCTTAGTAGCCTGTACCTGCCTTCTCTCCATACCCCCTGATCCCTTTAGCAAAAAGGGCCACATCTAACTCCCTCTTAAATATAGCCAATGAACTGGCCTCAACTACCTTCTGTGGCAGAGAATTCCACAGACTCACCACTCTGTGTGAAGAAATGTTTTCTCATCTCGGTCCTAAAAGACTTCCCCCTTATTCTTAAGCTGTGACCCCTGGTTCTGGACTCCCCCAACATCGGGAACAATCTTCCCGCATCTAGCCTCTCCAACCCCTTAAGAATTTTATATGTTTCTATAAGATCCCCCCTCAGTCTTCTAAATTCCAGCGAGTACAAGCCCAGTCTATCTAGTCTTTCCTCATATGTAAGTCCCGCCATCCCAGGGATCAATCTGGTGAACCTTCTCTGTACTCCCTCTAAGGCAAGAACGTCTTTCCTCAGGTTAGGAGACCAAAACTGCACACAGTACTCCAGGTGCGGTCTCACCAAGGCCCTGTACAACTGCAGCAGAACCTCCCTGCTCCTAAACTCAAATCTTCTTGCTATGAATGCCAACATACCATTCGCTTTCTTCACTGCCTGCTGCACCTGCATGCTTGCTTTCAACGACTGGTGCACCATGACACCCAGGTCACGTTGCATCTCCCCTTCTCCCAATCGGTCACCATTCAGGTAATACTCTGCTTTCCTGTTCTTGCCGCCAAAGTGGATAACCTCACATTTATCCACATTATATTGCATCTGCCATGCATTTGCCCACTCGCCTAATCTATCCAAGTCACTCTGCAGCCTCCTAGCATCCTCCTCGCAGCTAACACTGCCACCCAGCTTCGTGTCATCCGCAAACTTAGAGATGTTGCATTCAATTCCCTCGTCCAAATTATTAATATACACTGTAAATAACTGGGGTCCCAGCACTGAGCCTTGCGGTACCCCACTAGTCACTGCCTGCCATTCCGAAAAGGACCCGTTTATTCCTATTTGCTTCCTGTCCGTCAACCAATTTTCTATCCACCTCAAAACTGAACCCTCAATACCGTGTGCTTTAAGTTTGTACACCAATCTCCTATGTGGGACCTTGTCGAAGGCCTTCTGAAAGTCCCGATATAACACATCGACTGGTTCTCCCTTATCCACTCTACTAGTTACATCCTCGAAAAATTCTATAAGATTAGTCAGACATGATTTGCCTTTGGTAAATCCATGCTGACTTTGTCCGATGATTTCACCACTTTCCAAATGTGATGCTATCACATCTTTAATAACTAGCATTTTCCCCACTACCGATGTTGGGCTAACTGGTCTATAATTCCCCGTTTTCTCTCTCCCTCCCTTTTTAAAAAGTGGGGTTACATTAGCTACCCTCCAGTCCTCAGGAACTACTCCAGAATCTAAAGAGTTTTGAAAAATTATCACTAATGCATCCACTATTTCTGAGGCTACTTCCTTAAGCACTCTGGGATGCAGCCTATCTGGCCATGAGGATTTATCTGCCTTTAATCCATTTAATTTACCTAACACCATTTCCCGACTAACCTGGATTTCCCTCAGTTCCTCCATCTCATTAGACCACCGGTCCCCCGCTATTTCCGGCAGACGGTTTATGTCTTCCTTAGTGAAGACAGAACCAAAGTATTTGTTCAATTGGTCTGCCATCTCCTTGTTCCCTATGATCAATTCACCTGTTTCCGACTGCAAGGGACCTACATTTGCCTTAACTAATCTTTTTCTCTTGACATATCCTTGATCCTTGATCATAAAGCAAGGAAATTGGCCTTTAGCCCAACCTGTCCATGCTGATCAAAATGCCCCAACTAAATTGGTCCCATTAGCTTCCATTTGGCCCATGTACCCCATAACATTTCTTATCCATGTACGTGTCCATATGTCTTTCAAAGGATATTGTACCTGCCTCAACTACTTTGGCAGCTTAGTTTATATATCTACCACCCTCATGAAATTCATGAGGCACAATTCCCCATGCTTGAAATTATACTGACATCCCTAATCAAGCCTTTCCAAATGCATGTAAATCTTACCCTGCAGAATTATGTTCAGTAACTTTCCCACCACATATGTTAGAGTTACTGGTCTATCGTTCTGTTTTTTTTTCTTCTTTGCAGCCCATCTCAAATAGAGACATGATACTAGGCATCATCCAGTCTTCTGGCATCTAATGATTAATGTATCACAGCAAGACTCCTGCAATTACTTCTAGCTTACCACAGTGTCCTTGGATATATCTGATCAGGCTTGGGAGATAAATCTAGCTTAATTCAGCACTTCCTCACTCCTGTAATATGGATTTTCTTTTCGTTATTAACTTTTTCAACTTCACTGTTCTTGAAACAGACATTGAATCCCTTACAAAGGGTAAGGGTTCAAATGTATTTTTAAGTCTCCCATTCCAAGCATGAATGTCATATCCTTCATGGGAAATCTTGCTTTATTGTTGGTTCTCATTGTGGCTGTGGGAAGGCAACACCTGGACTATCAATGTATTTAAAAATAGCGGGGGGGGGTGTGCATCTTGCTGAATGTTTATAGCTTTCTGCCTGGTGTTTCCAATTCAATTATTATTTCTTTCCTGAAAACTGACATCTCTTGAGATTCTGTGTATGTTGTCTTCTTTCCAGATCAGTTTGAAAATGTGTGCGAGTAGTGCTATTTTGACATTTCTGTATTTATATAACATATAACATATAACAACTACAGCATGGAAACAGGCCTGTCCGGCCCTACCAGTCCACGCCGACCATTCTCCCTGACCTAGTCTCATCTACCTGCACTCAGACCATAACCCTCCAATCCCCTCCTATCCATATACCTATCCAATTTACTCTTAAATAATAAAATCGAGCCAGCCTCCACCACTTCCACCGGAAGCCCATTCCATACAGCCACAACCCTCTGAGTAAAGAAGTTCCCCCTCATGTTACCCCTAAACCGTTGTCCCTCAATTCTGAAGCTATGTCCCCTTGTTGGAATCTTCCCCACTCTCAAAGGGAAAAGCTTACCCACGTCAACTCTGTCCGTCCCTCTCAAAATTTTAAAAACCTCTATCAAGTCCCCCCTCAACCTTCTACGCTCCAAAGAATAAAGACCCAACCTATTCAACCTCTCTCTGTAGCCTAAGTGCTGAAACCCAGGCAACATTCTAGTAAATCTCCTCTACCCTCTCCATTTTGTCGACATCCTTCCTATAATTTGGCGACCAGAACTGCACACCATACTCCAGATTCGGCCTCACCAATGCCCTGTACAATTTCAACATTACATCCCAACTTCTATACTCGATGCTCTGATTTATAAAGGCAAGCATACCAAACGCCTTCTTCACCACCCTATCCACATGAGATTCCACCTTCAGGGAACAATGCACAGTTATTCCCAGATCCCTCTGTTCCACTGCATTCCTCAATTCCCTACCATTTACCCTGTACGTCCTATTTTGATTTGTCCTACCAAAATGCAGCACCTCACACTTATCAGCATTAAACTCCATCTGCCATCTTTCAGCCCACCCTTCCAAAAGGCCCAAATCTCTCTGTAGACTTTGAAAATCTACCTCACTATCAACTACTCCACCTATCTTAGTATCATCTGCATATTTACTAATCCAATTTGCCACACCATCATCCAGATCATTAATGTAAATGACAAACAACAGTGGACCCAACACAGATCCTTGGGGCACTCCACTAGACACTGGCCTCCAACCTGACATACAATTGTCAACCATTACCCTCTGGTATCTCCCATTCAGCCATTGTTGAATCCATCTTGCAACCTCACTATTAATACCCAACGATTTAACCTTCTTAATCAACCTTCCATGTGGAACCTTGTCAAATGCCTTACTGAAGTCCATATAGACAACATCCACAGCCTTGCCCTTATCAATTTCCCTGGTAACCTCTTCAAAAAATTCAAGAAGATTAGTCAAACATGACCTTCCAGGCACAAATCCATGTTGACTGTTTCTAATCAGGCCTTGATTATCCAAATAATTATATATATTGTCCCTAAGTATCTTTTCCATTAATTTTCCCACCACAGACGTCAAACTAATAGGTCTATAATTGCTAGGTTTACTTTTAGAACCTTTTTTAAACAAAGGCACAACATGCGCAATGCGCCAATCTTCCGGCACCATCCCTGTTTCTAATGACGTTTGAAATATTTCCGTCATAGCCCCTGCTATTTCTGCACTAACTTCCCTCAATGTCCTAGGGAATATCCTATCAGGACCTGGAGACTTATCCACTTTTATATTCTTCAAAAGTGTCCGTACCTCCTCTTCTTTAATCCTCCTAATTTCCATCACTACTCTACTTGTTTCGCTTACCTCACATAATTCAATATCCTTCTCCTCGGTAAATACCGAAGAAAAGAAATTGTTTAATATCTCCCCCATTTCTTCCGGCTCAGCACATAGCTGTCCACTCTGACTCTCTAATGGACCAATTTTATCCCTCACTATCCTTTTGCTATTGACATGTCTGTAGAACCCCTTGGGGTTTACTTTTACATTACTTGCCAAAGCAGCCTCATATCTTTTTTTTGCTTTTCTAATTTCCTTTTTAAGATTCCTTTTACATTCTTTATATTCCTCAAAAACCTCATTTACTCCCTGCCGCTTATATTTATTGTATATCTCCCTCTTTTTCCGAACCAAGTGTCCAATTTCCTTGGAAAACCACGGCTCTTTCAAATTATTATTCTTTCCTTTCCACCGAACAGGGACATAAAGACTCTGTACTCTCAAAATTTCACCTTTAAATATCCTCCATTTCTCTATTATATCCTTTTCATAAAACAACAATTTCCATTTCACTCCTTTTAAATCCTTTCTCATCTCCTCAAAATTAGCCTTTCTCCAATCCAAAATCTCAACCCTTGGTCCAGATTTGACCTTCTCCATAATGATATTGAAACTAATGGCATTATGATCACTAGACCCAAAGTGCTCCTCAACACATACCTCCGTCACCTGACCCATCTCATTTCCTAACAGGAGGTCCAACACTGCCCCTTCTCTGGTAGGCACCTCTACGTATTGCTGCAAAAAACTATCCTGCACACATTTTACAAACTCCAAACCATCCAGCCCTTTAACAGAATGTGATTCCCAGTCTATATACGGAAAATTGAAATCACCCACAATCACCACTCTGTGCTTACTACTAATATCTGCTATCTCCTTACATATTTGCTCTTCCAATTCTCGTTCCCTATTTGGCGGTCTATAATACACCCCTATAAGTGTTGCTAAACCTTTCTCATTTCTGAGTTCCACCCAAACAGCCTCCTTAATCGAGCCTTCTAGTCTGTCCTGCCAAAGCACTGCTGTGATATCCTCCCTGACAAGCAATGCAACACCCCCACCTCTTGCCCCTCCGATTCTATCACATCTGAAACAATGAAATCCTGGAATATTTAATTGCCAATCGCAACCCTCCTGCAACCATGTTTCACTGATCGCCACAACATCATACTTCCAGATGTCAATCCAGGCTCTAAGCTCATCCACCTTTCTTACAATGCTCCTAGCATTAAAATATACACATTTAAGGGACCCATCATTTCTTATTCTCAGTTTATTTCTTTTCCCTTCTTTCTCTCCTACATATTGGGTCTGAGTGTTTCCCTTTTCTGCCTCCTGCCTCACACACTGCCTATTAGCTATCTGTGTTTGAGTCCCTCCCCCCAACCATACTAGTTTAAAGTCTCCGCAGTTATTTTAGCAAATCTCCCCGCCAGGATATTGGTTCCCCTCGGGTTCAGATGCAACCCATCCTTTTTGTACAGGTCATACTTCCCCCAGAAGAGGTCCCAATGATCCAGAAACTTGAAACCCTGCTCCCTGCACCAGTTCCTCAGCCACGTATTTATCCTCCACCTCACTCCATTCCTATTCTCACTATCGCGTGGCACAGGCAGTAAGCCTGAGATTATTACTTTGGAAGTCCTTTTTTTTAACTCTCTTCCTAGCCCCCTGAATTCTCCTTTCAGGACCTCTTCCCTTATCCTACCTATATTGTTGGTACCTATATGTACCACGACCTCTGGCTCCTCTCCCTCCCCTTTCAGGATATCCTGGACACGCTCAGACACATCCCGGACACCGGCACCAGGGAGGCAAACCACCATCCGGGTCTCCCGACTGCGTCCACAGAAACGCCTATCTGACCCCCTCACTATAGAGTCCCCTATTACTACTGCTCTCCTCTTCCTTTCCCTACCCTTCTGAGCAACAGGGCCGGACTCCTTGCCAGAGGCCCGGGCACCGTCGCTGCCCCCAGGTAGGCTGTCCCCCCCAACAGTACTTAAACAGGAGTACTTATTTCCAAGGGGTACAGCCAACGGGGTACTCCCTAGTCCCTGCCTCTGTTCCTTGCCCCCCCTAACAGTGACCCACTTGTCTACCTCCCGTGGTCTAGGAGTGACCACCTCCCTGTAACTCCTATCTATAACCTCCTCACTCTCCCTGATCAGACGGAGGTCATCAATCTGCCGCTCCAGGTTCCTAATACGGTCCCTTAGGAGCCCCATCTCGTCACACCTGGCGCAGATGTGGATGTCTGGAAGACTATCAGACTCCCAGATTCCCCACATCTGACACCCAGAACAAAAAACTGCCCTGGCAGTCATACTCTCCAAACAAAGCCCCGCGCTCAGTTACTAAACCTACCGCCCGGCCGCTACTCCAACCGCCCACCCAAAAGAACTGAGTGATCTCCTGGGAGAGGCGAAAAACCGGATAAAAAACCCAGGCCAATTTGGGGGAAAATCCGGGAAATTCCTCTCCGACCCCAAGCTAGGCGATCGAAACTAGTCCGGGAGATCACACAGGTCTTACTCCTTACTATCCCCACACACTACTTCCCAAGCAACACAGCTTGGTGCTACTGCTGCTGCTGCTGATTGCTGCTGCTACTGCTGATTGCTGATTGCTGCTGCTGCTACTGCTGATTGCTGCTACTGCTGATTGCTGCTGCTGCTGCTACTGTTGATTGCTGCTGCTGCTGATTGCTGCTGCTGCTGATTGCTGCTGCTGCTACTATATATATATATATATATACAGATATTTTACAATGCACTGTTACTCTTTGTGCAGATATACTTATCCAGGAAAGCGAAGGAAAGCAGCAATGGTAATCTGCTTCCTGCTTTGAAGAGGAAGATTCAGTTGCACCTAACTGACACCTCCTTGGATTCAAGTTACAATGAGAAGAGCATGGAGGAGTCATGTGACAATGGGGTAAAAGTACAGCCATTTACCAGGTAAAGAACTAAACATATTTAGTGAGCAATTTCCAATTTCTCTCTTCTTGCAGGTCGCTCTCTGCAATGTATGCATCACATTTCTTCTTATACACTCTGGTACTTAAAACAATAGATGCATCCCAGAAATGGAGACGTTTGTGGGATCGGTGCAAAAAGTAGATATCTATATACTAAAACTCTTGTTTGTTTGTTCCTGAACTACAGCCAAAATGGTACACGATAGCGTGACAATTTTAGGCCCACCTTACTCACCGTTGTCCCTTTGGTGCTGATGGAAGAAGTTTCATTGAAATCGGTGTTATATTTTTTAAGTTATTCACATTTTAAAGTTTAAATCTATCGTAGGGAAGGACGGGGGAGGGAGGGGGGAAGGAAGGAGGATGAGGGCGGGAGAGGGGAGGAGAGGGTGCTGCACCAATGCAGGAGAGGTTTGAACCCAACGGGTCCACTTGGTCCAGTCCATAATAAATGCAGAGATGTGTTACAGACATCACTCCAATGGCCAGTACCTGTCACAACTCTTGCCCAGTGGGGAATTGCCATTCTCTCACTTGCTACGAGTTGCCATGCTTGGTATCTGGTGCATATATAACAATGCATTGCATCATGACTTGGGGTGGAGAGGCTGCTTGTGAAAGGCTGGTGTTGAAGGGGGCAAGTGCAAGTGGTATAGTTGCTCAATAGATAATAGACAATAGGTGCAGGAGTAGGCCATTCGGCCCTTCGAGCCAGCACCACCATTCAATGTGATCATGGCAGATTATTCTCAATTAGTACCCCGTTCCTGCCTTCTCTCCATACCCATTGAGAATGATCAGCCGTGATCCCATTGAATGGTGGTGCTGGCTCGAAGGGCCGAATGGCCTACTCCTGCACCTATTGTCTATTGACTGATAGACTGTGCTATTATGGTCTGGTTACCTAATAGTGCTAAGATTTCATTGTTTATTGTATATTTGTGGTATTATGTTAATGCATTTGTAAAGCTGCAATGTTTCTTCAATGTATCAATGTTTCTTCCTGGAGCATATGATAATCAAACATTCTTGACTCGACTAACCACACTGAGCTCCAGAACTATTCATTGCTGGATTTGCACCAGGTTTCCGATAGAGCATTGTGTAGCCTGTGAGATGCTTTAAACAACAAAAAAACTGTATGTGATTGTTCAGTTGGAAAAATTTAGAACATTGAAATGAATCGGGTCTCTAAGCATGGTATCAGTGTGTTTCAAATAGGCTTGACTACATTGAAAGCATTTTCTGCCACTAGAGAGCACCATTGCATTTCTGTAAATATGTATTGGTGCAATTTACCTTTCAACATACCATAGATTCAACAAGAAATTGAAGGCTGGCAAACTGAGAAGAGAGAAGATAATAATACTAATAATAATAAGCATTTATTTTATATAGTGCTTTACCAGGTGCTCAAAGCGCTTTACAAAAACAGTCATAACATAAAAACAAACAGACAAACTATCCTGAGGAACTATTGACAATAGATGAGGAACTATTGACCTTTTGGCTGAACCAGAATGGATAAACCAGTCGACGTGATGTATTTAGATTTTCACAAGCCTATTGATAGACTGTCATGTAAGAAGACATGTTTGGAGAATGTGAAATTGGGAGCAATTGAAACATACAGCACAGAAACTGACCCTTCGGTACAACTCGTTCATGCCGACCATGGTGCCCATCTAAGCTAGGCCTAAACCTTTCCGATCCATGTAACTGTCCAAATGTCTTTTAAATGTTGTGATTGTTGTAGAGGTTCACGTGTTGTATAAACACGCAGTTTAATTTTTAAACGATACAGCTCTACAATTAGTACAAGAGGTGTGTGTTAACATGTTGACTGAGGTGAAGACTAGCTCCGTCGTCCGCTGCACACCACCAGTAGACTACCCAGATCGGCGTTGATTGGTCGGCCCAGATCACGCCAGGTCCACGCGAGTGCTCGACAAACAACGGTTCGAGACCAAAGTGGCTCGGCCTGCCACATGACCCCTCCTGGAACCGGAGCATTGGAGGCAGTTAGGCTGTCGATTGAGGCGGCCTGATCTTGTATATGTATCTCCTGTGTTCGGGGTTGTTGCTGGTTGAGTTGAGGCCGGGTTTGGTTGTGATGGTGGCTGCCCTCTGCGGTGGGCTTGTGCCACCTGCGCTGGTTGGTCAATGTCCAAGTGTGCCGGCTTCAGATGGTCCATTGAGACAGTCTCGTGTCTGCCGCTCATGTCGATGAAAGTCGTGGCGCCGTTTTGCAATACTCTGAAGGATCCCTCATAAGGCTTTTGCAGTGGTGTACGGTGGGGGTCTCATCGAAGGAAGACGGTCTGGCAGTCCTGGAGGTCGGGTAGGACGTATGTGGTTGTGAGACTGTGTTGGGACTGGAGAGAGTGTGCCCACCTCACGGAGGAGCGTCAGCATGGTCATGGGTGGTTCTTGATGTCTACGTACCGCCGGGATGAAGTCCCCTGGGACCATAAGCGAGGCGCCGTACACCAGCTCAGCCGAGGAAGTTGCCAGGTCCTCCTTCGGGGCAGTGTGTATGCCTACCAGGACCCACGGCAATTCATCCATCCAGTCTGGACCCCTGAGCCGTGCCTTGAGGGATGCCTTCGTGTGCCGGTGAAAACGTTCCACTAGGCCGTTTGCCTGCGGGTGGTAGGCCGTTGTGTGGTTCAGTTTAGTGCCAAGCAGCTGGGCCATTGCTGACCACAGCGCGGAAGTGAACTGCTCACCTCTGTTGGAGGAGATGTCCGCCGGCACGTTAAAGTGGGCGATCCAATGGGCAGTGAGGGCACGTGCACAAGTTGCAGTGGAGGTATCCGAGAGCGGGATAGCTTCCAACCATCTCGTGAATCTGTCCATGATGGTGAAGAGGTGGGTGACACCTCTGGATGGGGGCAGCGGTCCAACGATGTCGACGTGGATGTGGTCAAAACACCGGTCGGTGTGTCAGGGAGAGGTTCTGCAGTGGTGCCTTGATGTGTCGCTGAATCTTGGAGGTTTGACAGGGTGTGCACGCTCTTGCCCAGTTGCTGACCTGTTTGTGCAACGCGTGCCACATGAACCTGGCTGCCATCAGTGCCTTTGTTGTCCGGATGGAAGGGTGAGCTGGGCCATAAACCATGTCAAAAATCCAGTGGCGCCAGGCAGCGGGGATGATGGGTCTTGGCTGTCCGGTAGACACGTCGCAGAGGAGTGTTGTGTCAGCGGGACCGAATCGCACATCCTCCAACAGCAGGCCTGAGATGGCGGTGTGGTAGGTCAGGTGGTGCTGCTGTCAGGCTGACCAAGGATCGGACACTTTGGCAAAGGCAAACGTGAGTGGCTTGTGGTCGGTGAAAGTTGCCCTTCGAGGAAGTAGCGGAAATGCCGGACAGCCAGGTAGAGAGCGAGGAGCTCCCAGTCGAAAGTGCTGTATTTCTGCTCGGGGGGGGGGGGGGGGGGTTTGGGTGATGACTAAAAAAGGCGAGGGGCTGCCAGCTACCATTGATCAGTTGTTCCAGCACTCCGCCCACGACTGTGCCAGATGCGTCGACCATGAGAGCTGTTGCCATGTGGATGTACCAGCATCGTTGACTTTGCCAGCGCCTCTTTGGCGTTATTGAACGCGGTCGTGGCTCTGACGTCCCAAACGCACTCTTTCGGCTTGTTGGCCAGGGCCTTGAACAGCGGCTGCATGATCCTGACGGCTGCTGGCACGAAACGGTAGTAGAAGTTGACCATGCCGACAAACTCATGGAGTCCCTTCACAGTAGAGGGTTTGGCAAACTTGCAAATGGCCTCGACCTTGGTCGGGAGCAGGACCGCTCCATGCTGGTTGATGTGATGGCTGAGGAAGTTGATGGAAGGAAGCCCAAACTGACACTTGGCAATGTTGATGGTCAGGCCATGCTCGTTGAGCCTCTGGCAGAGTTGCGGGAAATGTGCGCGGTGTTCCTAGCGAGAGCAGCTGGCGACGAGGATGTCCTCGAGGAAGATGAACACGAACTCCCGCCCACCGTGTCCTTGAGCCACGGAATCTGATGGTAACCGTGTACCAAGTCGATCTTGGAAAAAACCGTGGCACCTTCTAAGTTTTCCGTGAAGTCCTGGATGTGAGGGACAGGGTAGCGGTCGGCTGTTGTGACCTCATTGAGACGCCGGTAATCCCCACGGGGTCTCCAGCCCCTAGACGCTTTGGGGACCATGTGAAAAGGGGATGCCCGCGGGCTATCTGAGGGCGCACTATGCCCATTTCCTCCATCTTGCAGAACTCCTCTTTGGCCAGTTGGAGCTTGTCAGGGGGCAGCCTGCGTGTGCGTGCATGGAGTGGCAGTCCGGTGGTGGGGATATGGTGCTTCACCCTATGCTTGGGGCTGGCCGTTGTGTACTGGGAAGTTATGATGTTAGGTAATTCGGCCAAGATCCTGGCGTACTTGTTGTTGAAGGTCACCAAGCCGAGGTGCGGCGCAGTCAATTTGGCGTGGCGCAAGGCGATCGACTCAAACATCTCAGAATTAACGAGACGTCCTTTCACGTCGACCAGCAGGGAGTGTGCACGGAGGGAGTCGGCGCCCAGCAGCGGTTGCGAGACGTCGGCAATGGTAAAGGTCCACTTGAAGCGACGGGAGTTGAGCGTGATCGTGTGGACCCCGTATGTTCTGAGGTTGCTGCTGTTGGCGGCTGTCAGGGGAGGCCCCTTCTTTCCGGAACGAATGTCGGTGCCGAGGGGGGCAAAACACTGACCTTCACTCCCGCGTCAATGAGGAAACGCCGCCCCGAATGACAATCCCAGGTGTAGAAGAGGCGATGTTTTTGGCCGGCCGCAGTTGCCACTGCCGGCCGAGGCATTTTCCGGATGCGTGCAGGGTGGTCGGCAACGACAGGCCTCGGAGCCCCACCTTTGGCGGTGGTAGCACCACTTGTCCTTGCTGGCGCCGACGTCACTGCCGCTCCTTCTGTGGAGGCTGGGAGCGCCCCTATGACCTGCCGAAGCACTGCCGCCACCCGACTGATAGTGGCTCCACCCTGCTGTTTGGCCTGCCACAGCACGTCCGCACGAGTTGCACGCCGTCAGGGGGAGGTGAAATAGTCATCCGCAAGTTGCAGGTGGTTGTCCTCGGGCATCTGCTTGAGGAAGACCTGTCTGAAAAGACGGCAGGTCGTGTCCATCCATCAGGGCAAGCATTTCGTTCATGAGCACTGGCGGTTTGCAGTCGCCTAGGCCATCCATGTGCAGGAGTTTTGCCGCCCTATCACGGCACCGAATAGGGCGAAAGTGCCGCCCTATCACGGCACTGAATAGGCTGAGACCGAAAGTGTCCCTGAGGAGCTTTCTGATCCCTTCGTACTTGGTGTCGGCTGGTGGCTGGTGAAGGTAATTGATCAGGCGCCCGGTGGTGTCCTGGTCCAGCGCACTGACCATGTAGTAGTACTTAGTGACATCGGCAGTTATCTGGCAGATGTGGAATTGGGCTTCGGCTTGTTCAAACCACACTTGGGGCTGTGATGTCCAGAAGGTGGGCAGTTTGAATGAAACTGTGTTCTGCTGATCTGGGCTGTCTTCCCCCAGGCATGATGAAATCCAAAAGAGGTCGTTTTGGATCGTCGGGGTCACCACTGTAGAGGTTCACGCGTTGTATAAACACTCAGTTTAATATTTAAACGATACAGCTCAACAATTGGTACAAGAGGGCAAGGTGTGTGTTAAGTGTATTGACTGTGAGGTGAAGACTAGCTCTGTTGTCCGCTGCACACCGCCGGCGTTAATTGGTCGGCCCAGATCACGCCAGGTCCACTCGAGCTCGACGAACAACGGTTCGAGACCAAAGTGTCTCGGCCCGCCCGCCACATTGTTCCCTTTTCAGCAAATTCCTCTGGCAGCTTGGTCCTTATAGACACCACCTGTGTGATAAAGTTGGCCCTCTGATTCCTATTAAATCTTTTACTTCATTTTAAACCTATGCACTCAAATTCTTAATTCCCCTATCCTGGGGAAAAAAACTGCATTATCCATATCTATTCCCTTAATGCTTTCCTATAAGTGACTAGATATGACAACACTGCAAGTATGGTCTTGTGCAACTGTAACATAATGTACCAACTTGCATACATAATTCCCTGACTGAGGCCAACATGCCAAAAGCTGCCTTCATCACCCTATGTATCTGACACTACATTTAGGGAACCGTGTCCTTGTACTAGATTTCTCCACTCTACAACACTCCCTGGGATCCTTCTGTTCACTGTGAAGGCTCTGCCCTAGTTTGACTTTTGAAAATGCAAAATTTCACACATCTGAATGACAGAGCTGAGGCCCTGTACAAGAGGAGACAAAACCAGCTGTACCTTTTGAGACGGTTCCGCTCCTTCAACGTCTGCAGTAAGATGCTGCAGATGTTCTACCAATCAGTGGTAGCCAATGCCATCTTTTTCACTGCCGTGTGATGTGGCATCAGAGCGAAGGCCGCAGGCATCAACACAATTAACAAACTCATCGGGAAGGCTGGCACCGTCCTGGGGGTGGAATTGGATACATGGGAGATGGGCTTGGAGGGGAGGATGCTCCACAATGTGGAGTACTGTTAGCAACAGACTGGTTCCACCAAGATGCAGGACAGATCGCTACAGGAGATCCTTCTTCCCTGTGGCTGTCAAACTTCAACTCTTCCCCTTCTGTCATGGGGTAGACTGAGACTGACTCCCCCTCCCCAATCTTTCCACATCCCCAATCCATTCCACTAGTCACTTTAATTTCATGTTTCATGTATTTTGTGTTTTTATGACTGTTGGCAGATCAATTTCCCTCCTGGGATAAATAAAGTTCTATCATACTGTATTGAAACTCCATTAGTCATTCTTCAGCCCATTTGTCCAGCTGATCAACATCCTGCTGTAATTCATGATAACCCTCTTCACTATCATACCACTTAGTTTAGTGTCGTCTGCAAACTTGCTAATCATGCCTTAAACATTCTCTTCCAAATTGTTGATATAATGTACTGACTGGCATGCTTTGAAAATTGATAAACAGGGTATAAAGCTATGAGTAGAAATGAACATGTCTTCATCGGGTTGTCAGTCCTGTAGTGGAGTACCACAAGGATTGCTACTTGGACACTATCTATTTGCAATTTGTCTCAATGATTTGGGTGTCCCAAATATATTTTGTTGCTTGCCGATGATGGAAACCGAATGGGATTCAAATTAGGATACAAATAATAGACATTAAAAGTGAATGGGTGAGGTAGAATATATTATGGAGGAAATTAGGTCATCCTCAAAACACAGGCGGAATGTTTTTGGTGAGAGGTTGGAAAATACTGATGTTGAAAGGGAATGTGATTGTGTACACATCACTGAAATTCTGCATGCAGATGTAGGAATAAATTAGGAAGGCAAATGGCATGTACTTTTCATTGAAAGGATTTGAGTACAGAAACAAAGATGTTTTACAATTATATAGGACTGGAGAGACCTCTGTATAGCTTTGGGCATCTTACCTCAAAAAAATGGATATAGATCTTGTGGGAAATTAGAGTTGAGGTGGAGGATCATTCATGATCTTGAATAGTAGAGAGGGTTCAAAGAACTAGATTGCATGTTCCAAATTATCTATTTCTTTTCTTATATTGGTGTCTATTCTGTCATTCAAGATTCCAGCATCTGCAGCTCAACGTGTCTCCCTAATTATGTTTTTATTCTGCTGGCTATGGTTGGGATTGTGGTTGACCATTCAACTGTGTTGAGTGGAATTTGGCAGACCAATTTCTCTCCTGGGATGAATAAAGTTCTATTGTATCGTATTTGCTTGAGATTTGGAGGGACTGAATTTGTCAACTCGCATCATCCCTGGACTGTACGAATATGGGAATCACGGGTGATTCCAAGTGGTGAGCTGGGCTAGACATCATCTGGTCCTTTGTCGTGTCCCTTCTGAAATATGTTCTCTTAAGTGTTTGAGTGCTAACAAGCTTTCTTTTTTTGCAGGCAATCAGTAAGACTAAAAACAAAAGGTAGCAATAAAGGTAAGTTCCCAATTTTGTCCTAAATAGGTCTCCTTCTTCCACGTTCTAACTTTTTATTTATATGCCTCTTCTCTAATTCTATAATTCCCATTTATGTCAGTATCTGGTCTTTTTGATATGCATTCCTTGCCATTTTTAATTTTAGTCTGTCTTTTGCTTTAAAACAGCCAAGTTCTTCCAAGTCTACACAACCCTATATGTCATATGGTGTTTCTGTTTTTCTCATCCTCCTCCGTACATGGTTTTACGAGAATTCAGCTTGTTCTTCCGCTCCTTCTCTTGAGAAAATGTTTTGATGCTTTTTTGCTTATCTCTTTCGTGAAGGCAATCTCTTGTTCAGTTCCAGTTTTACTTGCCGGCATTTGGTTCCAACTTCCTAAACCAGATCCATACTTTTAAAAAAAAGATAGTGCTGGAGTAACACAGTGGGTCAAGCAGCATATCTGGACAACATATGGGTGAAAGTACCTAGGGAAACATCTCCCCAGGTACTTTTCCCTGCAACTGGAGGAGACGTCCTCTATCCAGGGATGCCACCAGTTCTTACAGGTGAGACAGGTTAGGACCCACAGGATCTGGTGTTACCGATGTGGCCTCTTTGGCGAGATAAAGCATAAACTCAGCAAATGTTTCGCTGAGAACTTTTGCTTGGTCTGCCAAGGCAACTAGGTGTCCCAGTGGCTAACCATTTTAACTGCAGTTCCCATTCCCATATTGACCTTTTTGTCCTGGGCCTACTCCATTGCCAGACAAGGACCACACGCAAACTGGAAGACAGCACCTCATAACTTACAACCGAATGGGATGAACCTTAAATTTTAGGAAATTTTAAACTGCCCGGCCCACTGAGTTACTCCAGCGTTGCCTTTTTTTGTTGTAAACTAGCATCTGCAATTCCTTGATTCTACACCACACTTATTGTCAATTGATCTTTTTACTTTTGCTTTTATTTGGTAGCTACAATCATTGTCTCTGATATAATCTCTGCCAAAGCCTCATGTCCCCAGAACCACATTCAAATTGTTTCCTTTTGATTAGAAATACATAGCTTTTAAATTATGTTCAAGGCTCGAAGGGCCGAATGGCCTACTCCTGCACCTAGTTTCTATGTTAGAAACTCTGCATTCTCTTTGTCCTTATCACTATTACATCTCAATTTACATTTGTATAATTAAAGGATTCGCTTTCTTCCTTCACCCCAGCCCCATAACTTCTGTATTCTGTATTTCTCTTTGATTTCACTGCATATTTGTTGCTCAATCATACAAAAATACAGACTCATTTGTGACCTATAAACTACATCCTGCACTGCCATGTTTCTACTGTGTTTTTTAGCTGTAATCAAACAAATTTTCTTTGATCATTCTGCCAATCCTCTCTCCACTTCTAGTCAACACCGATCCTTTCCTGATTTCTTTCTTTTCCCTGTTCCCAAACACTATTTCAGCAATATTTAATGCATAATCATCCTTTTTTGTCAGTTTTTTGTTATTCTCACCGTCATCTGTGCCTGTAATTTATCAATCTTACTTATCACATTTTGCTGATTCATGCAAATACATGGTAGCCACATTTGTGTATTACATTTTCATTGACCCCATTAATATCCTTACCTTAATCTGAGCTTCCCTATTTCTTTGTTTTTTTACCTTTAATTTTTTTTATCAGTTACCCTTCTGCTGACTATTTGTTGGTGCACTGTTATGCTTGTACTTTGCAACAAAGGCGATCCTGTAAATCGAGTGTGGATTAAATGTGTTGAGTTTGACAAAAGTAATGGTAATGCATTGTATTCTTTCCAGTAAACATGACTCCCATCACACGACCAGTCAAGTGTAACAGGTCTGAAATGGAAGTAGATGGTGTGCAAGAGGGAGGTGGCACTGATACAGAAGTGCGACGCAGTTGTCGTCTCCGAAGAAATCGCTACAATACCTTAAACCAATCTGTGCTCTTTGATAAACTGATCACAAAGTAAGAGCTAAGAATTGTTCTTTTGCTTAATTTGTAGCAATTAACAATTGATCTACTGCTGTTCATCACCAGAAACTAATTTTTTTTCTTCATTCTAAACATTTGCTGACCAGTACTGCTGAAGCAGTTTTGCAGAAAATGGATGACATGAAGAAACTGCGTCGTCAGAGAATGAGAAAATTTGAGAATTTACGAGTACTCAATAATACAGAAGAAGAAGAAGAAGTGGTATGATCATACTTTGTGCAATGCATAATTTCAGTCCTGTGAGGCACTGAGGGAAAGCTTTACTGTTGATGAACTTTACATGGTGTCATGTCCAGCTTCTGAGTACAAGTTCACGCAGAACTGTGTTGGAGAATGGCCGGGGTGTCATCCCAGAGCTCTGGAAATAATTATCCTATGAGCGGCATCATAAACCAGATCATTTGGTCACATTGATTTTTAGGAGCTTGCTATGCACACATTAGTTGCATCATTACTTGCATTACAATTGGACCTACAACTCGGAGGCATTTCATTGGCTCAAACATACTTTGGATTGTTCTGAAAGTGTTGTGAAAAGTACTGGAGAAATACAGAATTTTCTTTTACATTGACTATTTTCTAAACTCTGGTGTTCTCACCAAGATAAAACACTTGAGGTTATCAAATGGGGCAAAGCTCTTTAGTATGGAGAGGTGGTGCGTTATTGATGCTATCTTTTTCCATTCCTAAAGGAAAATCTGGACGTGTTTTCGTGTGCGAAAAATAAAAGAACAACGCAAACAATAGATGAAGAAACCACTGAGGAACATGAAGATGGAAGCGGTGGTAAGGAACTTGAGTTTAGTCATGCATATACAATTTCATGTTTGCAGGTTGCATAATATCTTTGTGGTTGGAACTACAAGCTGTTCACTATTTGTAGTCTAGCGTTTTACAGTCCAGCATGCTCTTTGTATTCCATGAATTTTATGCCCTAACTTAAATTATGTCCCTTTCACCCAGCCCCACTTTGTTTATTGAGCTACACTGTTTCTTGTTTAAGCAATACATTTCTTTAAAAAATATATTTAATCATTACTTTAAAATCTGCTTCATGCTGCTTCCTCTTTCCCAGTTCTACCACAATTTTAAGTATGTGCTCCCTTAATTCATTCATCATTAAATTTAATCTCCCAGCTACTGGCATTTATTCCTTGTGTTGCCTGAATACTAAGATTTGGAATTTTCATACAAATCTGGCTGCCTTTGTTCTTCTTTGGTGACACTTGTTAACCAAATCTTAAGTCACCTGCCTGGTTATGTGCTCTTTCTTGGCTTGTTTAAACTTTGTTTAGCACTTTTGAACTGCCTTGGAGTATTCCATTGCATTAAAAGCACAATGTAAATAGAAGTTTGTGAAAGTATTAGCAACTTCCAGCTTTTAATAAAAAAAGCTTACTTCCCAATCTTTAACCACAGAGTTAACTGAAGAGGAGGAGGTTGAAGATAGAGAAGATGAGGATGGTGAGGAGGACACTCCCAAACGTTACTATATGCGCCAAAGGAAAGCTGTTGTAAAGTGCCAAACTCCAGGTATAGAGCTGCTCTACATCTGATGTGAGCCATTACATGTCTCTTTTTAAGCTTAACTTTTTTTCTTTAGGGAATGTATTCATACTTTCAATAAGCAGTTTTGTGTTGGCTTCCTCCTTTCTGGTCTTTATTTCATTAGGAAAGCAGTGACGGGATCGGTCAAAGTCAGCATGGATTTATGAAGGGGAAATCATGCTTGACAAATCTTCTGGAATTTTTTGAGGATGTAACAAGTAGAATGGATAAGGGAGAGCCAGTGGATGTGGTGTATCTGAACTTTCAAAAAGCCTTTGACAAGGTCCCACGCGAGATTAGCGTACAAATTAGAGCACGTGGTATTGGGAGTGGGGTATTGACATGGATAGAGAACTGGTTGGCAGACAGGAATTAATTAACAAAGAGTAGGAATTAAGGGGTCCTTTTCAGAATGGTAGGCAGTGACTAGTGGGGTGCCAAGGCTCAATGCTGGGACCCCAGATATTTACAATATATATTAACGATTTAGACAAGGGAATTAAATGTAACATCTCCAAGTTTGAGGATGACACAAAGCTGGATGGCAGTGTGAGCTGCGAGGAGGATGCTATGAGGTTGCAAGGTGACTTGGATAGGTTGGGTGAGTGGGCAGATATATGGCAGATGCAGTATAATGTGGATAAATGGGATCTTATCCACTTTGGATAAGAGGGCAGATTATTATTTGAATGGTGTCAGATTAGGAAAAGGGGAGGTGCAACAAGACCTGGTTGTCCTTGTACATCAGTCACTGAAAGTAAACATGCAGGTACAGTAGGCAGTGAAGAAAGCTAATGGCATGTTGGCCTTCATAGCAAGAGGATTTGAGTATAAGAGCAAGGAGGTCCTGCAGTTGTACAGGGTCTTGGTGAGACCACACCAGAAGTATTGTGTGCAGTTTTGGTCTAACTTGAGGAAGGACATTCTTGCTATTGAGGCACCCCTCCCAACCCTTCTGAATTTGGCGGAAAGTTTTTGCTTTCTTATTTCATTTCCGCCATTCCAATTTTGCCCCTCGTTTTTCCGCAAAACAGTCGATAATTGCAATTTGGCAATTAGAAACATAGAAAATAGGTGCAGGAGTAGGCCATTTGGCCCTTCGAGCCTGCACCGCCATTCAATATGATCATGCCTGATCATCCAACTCAGTATCCCGTACCTGCCTTCTCTCCATACTGCCTGATCCCTTTAGCCACAAGGGCCACATCTAACTCCCTCTTAAATATAGCCAACGAACTGGCCTCAACTACCTTCTGTGGCAGAGAATTCCACAGATTCACCAATTCGGCCGCTAGAGGTCGCTAGGGGTTCCGTGAGAAATCCCCAGTGCCCTGGATGTCTCACTGAAAATGTGGCACCCAGGCTGGGCAAGGCAGCCAAACTCAACCTCATCGGGACTTCCATGGCCGATCGGTGGGCTGAATTTGCAACCTGCGGCTGGGGCTCTGGAATTCCAGCCCAGCTGGAGCCAGCACATCTATCCCATTGGCTGGCTGGATAAACCAGCAAAGCTCTGGAACCAAGAGTGCCAGAAAACAAGTGGTGGAACTGTAATGAGTAAATATTAAATATGTGCAAGATTATGTAACTATATTAATTAATTAAGATGGGGTTAAAATATAAAACACAGCAGAAAAGCCAATTACCACCTTTTTGGGCTGATTATCAATTATGGTGCAAATTTACTTCAAGTACTTCCATATGCTTAGTCGAGTCGCATATATCAACTCTTTCTTCATAACTTAGTCATACATTTTGTGACCATTGTTCTTTTATTCAATATCAAGAGATTTGGGATGTGTAAAAGCAAAAGAGGAAAAATAAAATATAACAATTTATTCTTTGTCGCTCTGTTCAATAAATAACCTTTCTATAAATAGCAGAATATACTCGTGACAGGCCTGATATTGTACATGTAGTCCAAGAACTACAGGCTGTTGGAAATAATAGTCGTTTTTCACATATGCGCAACGTGTATGCGCATTTGGTGTGCATACCTTTTTTTTGCTGAAAAGTTGCATTACGTGCCATATTGTGATTTTTGATGTAAAATTCTGAATTTTGGATGTCAAAATTATGAATTTGGAAAATCAAATGTTGGGAGGTCTGTTGAGGGAATGCAGCGTAGGTTTACCAGGTTAGTTCCCAGGATGGCGGGACTGACATATGATGAAAGAATGGGTCGACTGGGCTTGTATTCACTGGAATTTAGAAGGATGAGAGGGGATCTTCTAGAAACATATAAAATTCTTAAGGGATTGGACAGGCTAGATGCAGGAAAAATGTTCCCCATGTTAATCTGTGGAATTCTCTGCTACAGAAGGCAGTGGAGGCCAATTCACTGGATGTTTTCAAGAGTAAGTTAGATTTAGCTCTGAGGGCTAACTGAATCAAGGGATATGGGGGGAAAAGCAGGAATGGGGCACTGATTTTGGACGATCAGCCATGATCACATTGAATGGCAGTGCTGGCTCATAGGGTCGAATGGCCTACTCCACCTATTTTCTATGTTTAACTTATTTCAGAGTTCGCAACTGCGATGTACATGGCAGTATAAATCAATCCCTGATAAAGCCATAGAATTGTTCAGCAGGAAATGTGACATTCGGCCCTAATTGTCCATGTGGGCTCTCTCCATATTAATGTAATCTCTCAGCACTTCAAGCCCAAGCAATGCAAGTTCTCATCTAGAAACTTAATGCATAACGTATGTCTTTATGGATGCAGAAATTACTGAAAAGTTTGGTTTCTGATCTTTGTACTAGAACCTGAAAGAAAACAAACTATCTTTTATCATGGCCCATCTTCACCTGTAAGACGAAGGTATCGATTTGGTGCTTCAGGCTCTCGGAGTCCTTACTGCAAAAGAAAAATAACAAGGTTTGTTGATGGTAATCTTGTTGCTAATAAAAGTTTAACTCTGGCTAATGTCTTTGAAATCAACGTTGTCCAAATGTTTTTTTGTCTTGTAATTTGCTTCATTCTGAACAAGTACCCTGCCATTATATTTTTTTTTGTGGTGTTCTGATGCTATGTGTTTGTATACAGTCAAAAAATAGCAATGACTTATTTTATATAAAGTAGGAAAGTTTTAATTATGGTTCTTCCCAGTTAACAAAACATTCATTTACGAGTCGTTGTTACAAAGAGGGGTCTTATAAATGTAAACACGAGCAACTGTTCATGCTTGTTTCCAAAAAAAGACAGTGCTCAAGTAACTCAGCAGGTTAGGCAGCATCTCGAAACATCATCTATTCATGTTCTTCAGAGTGGCTGCCTGTCCCGCTGAGTTACTTCAGCACTTTGTGTCTTTTCTTATTGATGGAGTTTGTCGCTTAACAAACACTTTATACCCTGCAGCAAAGGTTGGAAAACATTTAGATACTGTTTTAAACAGAACCACAAAAACTTAGTCTTTGTTAATCATGGAGAAATTTGAGGATGAAAATATTACAAATGAAGAAGGGAAAACTTGAGTATCTGCATTCTGTCATTGGACAACAGTAATTGGATGAATGACTTGTAGTTTTCAGCTTGTTTGTTCAACAGATCAAGTGCACTTTGCTGTTGATTTACTGCCTCTTTATTGGTAAGAGAGAGACTGTCCCATCCACAGCAACTGGTAGCACCCTGCAAAATTTAAGGGTTTATTAAACCTGCTATGAAGAACCTAGCATTAAAATTGTTTAATAAATTTAACTTGTTTATTAGCAATGGAAAATCTATTGGCTTCAGCATGATTCTGAGTCTTAGAAATAGTTAAGATTTGTCCCATAGTCTCAGAGGAAAATAACTTTTTTAACTGGCTTGATCAATAAAAGAAAATGAGCTTTATTTTAAAAAGTGCTACTTTTTCGGGAGTGTTGATGGCAGGGTGAATATTCATTGCCTTTGAAAAGATGTTGTGAGCCGCAGCCTTCACCTTGCTGCACTACTTGGCATTAGGAAAACATAAATACACGGGTGCGGTAAAGAGTCCAAGTTTGATTGCATATGACATAAAGATGGAAGACATTCCATTCCAATATATCTGCTGCCTTTGACCTAAGTAATAGGTGTTGTTGGTTTAGTAGGTGCTGTTTGAGTAGCTAAGGGTGATGGGTTGTTGATATGTGAAGCTTCCAAGCTAATACTATACATTTTTATTTGAAGGCGAAGACATGCAATACATAGTAGTGATTCAACCTCCTCTTCATCTTCCGATGAGGAAGAGGGGTACTTTGAGAGAAGAAGAAACAAAACAAGGAACAGAGCACTTTTGAGGTATGTCATTTGTTTTGGAAGTATGTGAAACACTAATTTAAAGTAACTTTTTAAAATCTCGAGGCATTAAGCTGCACCTCCTGCAGAGATTTTTTTAATTACCTATGTAATTTGTTGGTTTTGTGGAGAAAAAAGAAACCTTTTGCTGAAATTGTTCTCGTCTATATTTGTGTTAATTGGCCTTGGTAAAATTTCCCCTCTTGTGTAGAGAGTGGATGAGAAAGTGGGATAAAATAGAACGAGTGCGAATGTTTGATCGATGGCTGGAGTGGGCCATAAGGCTGGTTTCAATGCTGTATCTAAGCTCAACTAAACCAAACCATGTTGCTGGCTCATTCATTTTATTGATATATGAATCTTCTCTGCTGTAACAGGCTTAAGGCGTAATACTGAAAAGTAACTTGCTGCCATTGTGATGTGCTGCTTTTGTTCATGGCTACCATATGTTAATTCTGTAATGTCATTCTTTGTGTTAGAATGTTTTGGGCTAATAATATTGGAAGAAAAGGTGAGGTATTGAGCTTTATGATGTCATTTGCATTATTTTCAGAAAAGATTTGCATCATAACTGTAGGGCATTGTTTTTAAATATAAATCAGTCTTGCTGCTGGCAGTAAAGACTATGGGACAATATTCAGAGATTTACAGCGGAGGATGCCATTTAAACTTTAGTGTGAAACCAATGGAGATGCTTGAGTTGGAAGAAGGTAATGGTTTCTGTGAGAGCTGCATGGGTGTGTGGATTTGGATTATCAGTCACTGAAGACAAAGGGTTAACATTACTCATAATTTTAAATTGTTTTGGAAAATTTGTTGTAAATAGTGGATGGGGAATGATGTTATTGAGCAGAACCAAGCACATCTGTCCAGAACAAGCTGGACTGAGGAGTACAGAGCAAAGGACAGATGAAGTTGTAGTTGAGGGGAAAAAATAATTGCAAAATTATTTGTGGGGGCTGTGAAAATGAAATTGAGAAAGACCATTATGAAGGGGCAAGAGGAGCTACTAAAACACTCAGCTTGCCAGACGAGATCTGTGGAGAGAACAGTGTTCTAAATCACCTGAAACTTATGTACTGAGTGAGGTACAGTAAATGCTTTATTTTGCTTGTTATTCAAACAGATCAGATATATAGGAACAGAAGATTAAATTTCCTGTAATCTTAATCATTTCTGGAAGTTTCTACCTTAATGGAATATTTCTACTATTTGTTCAGGTTTATACAGATAGGGCTTTTATTGCAAAACATAAAGTAGAAGGAATATTCTATTTGGTCACTGATGTAAGAATCATTTGTGCTGACTAGAAAGGTAAGGAGACTTGCACGTTTTGGGCAAACTTTTGTAACTTTTCCGGATTCTTGGTGATTTTATCATTTGTTATTTTGCACGTTTGACTAATTTGACCCTTTAAGATAATCTGTTTAAATTATTTCCTGCACACATACAAATATAAATATGGAAACAAGCTTTTTTTTACAATCCTGCCATTATATATTTCTAGATGTCTCCCACTGAACATTAGGAAAGATGACATGAAAGGAATTCACAAAGATCGGATGAAAATAGGTGCTAGCCTGGCAGATGTGGATCCAATGCAAATTGACACGTCGGTAAGTTAAGGGAGTTTGGGGTTTAAGGTTTTCATTTTTTTCCCCATCAACTTTTGTATCAAGGATGTGGAGTAGATAACATTAAAGTATTTAATTGTGGAATATTTAAAGGATTTGGAGTTGCTATATTGTCGTTGCATTTACTATTAATCTGGGTTTTTTCTGGTTCTCTTATTTGCGCTGTAGCAACAAGAATAACTAATCTTATCTTGGAAAGACTTGCATTGTTAAACTTTTGCCAAGGTTTCTCACAGTTGCCTCCAAGCTTAGTTGATGACGATGTATCCACTAATCATTCAAGCAAGCTGTTTACCTGTACTTCATTTTTATCTGGTTTTCATCACTTGTCTCCAATGTCCACTCTTGGATAGATGAGATGGTGTTCTCAATTCAAACTTGTTTGAATTTCACATAAATCTGCATTTTTCTTGGTGGCTTTTGCCCGGTATTGTAGATTAGAAAGATAGGGGCTTTAAATTGAAGCAAAATAAAACTTTTTTTTTTCAGTGTGGATGAATCAAGGTTGAGTTGTTAAAATTTCACAGCGATCAAATTATCTTTTCACTGGCCACCGACAAAATGACATGGTATCAGTTGACAGGAAAAAGATTTCTAATTTCAGAGCTAAGGTTGGACTGTGGGATTACATTAAGCATCTTGCCTGCTAATCCAGAAAAGGTTGACTGTCATAGTAGATTAGTCCATATGTGGATTTTCCTCCTAGATAACAGGATTTAAAAAAAATATTTAAAGCAATAATGTGAATAAAATATCATTTTTTTACACTGTTTTGGTGAGACCACATCTGGAGTATTGTGTGCAGTTTTGGTCTCGTAATTTGAGGAAGGACATCCTTGCTATTGAGGCAGTGCTGCGTAGATTCACGAGGTTGGCGGAACTGTCGTGAGGAAAGATTGGGCTTGTATTCACTGAATTTAGAAGGATGAGAGGGGATCTTATAGCAACGTATAAAATTATAAAAGAACTGGACAAGCTAGATGCAGGAAAAATGTTCCCAATGTTGGGAGAGTCCAGAACCAGGGCCACAGTCTAAGAATAAATGAGAGGCCATTTAAAACTGAGGTGAGAAATGTTTTCACCCAGAGTTGTGAATTTGTGGAATTTTCTGCCACAGTGGAGGCCAATTCATTGGATGAATTTAAAAGAGAGTTAGATAGAGCTCTGAGGGCTTGCGAAATCAAGGAATATGGGGAGAAGGCAGGCACAGGTTACAGATTGTAGATGATCAACCATGATCACAATGAATGGCGGTGCTGGCTCGAGGGGCCTAATGCCTTCCTGCACCTATTTTCTATGTTTGATTTCCCAAGTGCTTTTTGCTTTAGAGTTTCCAATAGGTTTTTAGTCAAAATTTAAAAGTTCCCATTTACTCCATGACTACATATTTTCCTTCTCCAGAAGAATTTTTGGAGAGTTGCCTTGCTAACTAAGTTTTGTCTTTTGCCCACATGTCCTTTCTTCAAATGCCTTCCCACTGACAATGAGGCTTATTGCCAGCTTTTGTCAGTGCTGTAGCTGAGAATTGACTTTGTATAGAGCTAGGTTAAAAGCTGAGACGCTCGGGTTGCGTTTGCAATTTACCCACAGTCATCAGCAGCTCTGGTTGCTTCATCTTGAATCATTTCCATTGAACTTGTTTTGGTTGCAAAATGGCCAAATCCAGAATTTGTCATGCCTGAGTGGATTTACGAGGATGTTGCCAGGGTTAGAGGGTCTGAGCTATTGGCAGAGGTATTGAGTATGCTGGGACTCTCTTCCTTGGAGTGCAGATGAGGGGTGATCTTAAAGAAGTGTATAAGATCATGAGAGGAATAGATCGGGTAGCTGCACAGTCTCTTGCCCAGAGTAGGGGAATCGAGGATCAGAGAACATAGGTTAAGGTGAAGGGGAAAAGATTTAGTAGGAATCTGAGGGGTAACCTTTTCACACAAAGGGTGGTGAGTGTATGGAACAAGCTGTCGGAGGAGGTAGTTGAGGCAGGGACAATCCTAACATTTAAGAAACAGTTAGATGGGTACATGGATTGGACAGGTTTGGAGACAGATGGACCAAATTCTGGCAGGTGGAACTAGTGTAGCTGGGACATGTTGGGCAGTGTGGGCAAGTTGGGCTGCCTGTTTCCACACTGTGTCACTCTATGAAAGAAGACTTGTTTTTCAGAATAAAAACAGTTGCTTTCTCATGGTGAATAGTTTTTGAACATTTGTACCAAGGGTAGCTTGGTTTACAATTTGAAGAAATGTGGATGTATGTTATGGGTTCTAGTTAATACTGTAATGGGGGCATTTATATTTTTGTATTTAAAATGGCCTTTGATTTAAAGTATAGTTGGTGTTGTAAAGGGGGGTTTAATAAATAAGATCAAAAACATCAGTGTTTAACTAGACTCTAATAAAAGTGATTAATGGATCAATAAGCATAGGTTAGACAAAGGTCCAATGCACAGAATGATGTATTTGGAAAAGCTTGCTCAAGATTAATGTAAAATTTGCTTATTAATTTGGCAGTGCAAAGCTGCTGAAAGTAAGCAAGCATACTACTTACTAACTGTAGAACATAAATGTGTGAAATATGGATAAATAAGCATCCCTGAATTTTGTTTATTGTTTAAAATGATTTAAGAGATTGGATAGTGCAATATATTGAATTATTAATCTATATGCCTAGACTAATGATTTGGAATCATTACTGATTATTCCATGAAGATTACAAATTTAAGTTTAGTTCATGAAATAAACATGGAATTGAAGTGTCTGGAAACAATGTAATAATAAAAACCTAGCATGTTTGTTCTGGCTTGTATATGAATCCTGAAGCATAATAGTGTGTTGAGATTCATAAAGTTGTTGTACCAAAGCCTATAAATGGTTCAAAAACGACCTAATTCTCAAGGCAGAGATGTGCAAAAAATTGTGGCTTTGCCTTTTAATACCAAGTTGAACCTTTGAAAAATTGTGGGAAAATGCTGGTAGATATAACTTAGCTATATAGTTTTTAACATTTTTTTTTTTCATTTAGGTTTATTTCAATAGTGTGGGAGGACTCACAAACCATATTGCTGCACTGAAGGAGATGGTTGTTTTTCCATTGCTTTACCCTGAAGTCTTTGAGAGGTTTAAGATTCAGCCTCCAAGGTAGAGAAAAGTCACTAATCAATCTAAATAGGGGTTTTTTTTCTGTGGTTCCATTGCAGATTAAAATATGTTGGAATGCAAAGATTTTTTAATTACTTTTTAAAATTATCTGGCCTGAGATCTTGCGTATATGTCTATCTTTGCTAACCTGTAAACTGCACACCTGGGTTTCTTCTGCATTTAAAATCTAATAAGGTGCCTTATTTGACACTAACCCAATATTCCCATTTGTACTGTTTATGGATTGTCAAGGATTTGCTGTAAGTTGTAATAGCTACTAATTAGCTTGTCATTTTGGAAATTAGATGATTCATTTGGTTGTGAATATAGAAAATTATCCTTAGTTTATATGTTCCAGCTCAGTTTTGGACTTGTGAGAGTTTCTCTTGTATCTGATTTCACTGCGTGTTACAGTTAAGATTTGTCATTTACTAAAATCTGTGCTGTATCATTGATTCTTAATCTATTGCAGTTTAAAACCAATGTGCTTTTATAGTTCGATTGTACACTTCGATTGTAAAGGCATCCCAAAACAATATTTTACACCGAGTTGTGTTTGATATTTGAATAGTTAATCTGAATCTTGACAATGCGTTGGGTTGTAACAGTCTTTTTAAACGGGAAAGTGAGAGAAGTTTACAAATGAGATCCAGTGCTGAGGTCCTTGGTGGGTCAAGACTTAATGTGCAATATGCTATAATTGGAAGAACTGAGTCATCTTGGAGAATTGTAGAGCTGGGGAAGGTTTGAAATGAGCTGTGAAGCTATGGAGAAATTTGTTATAAGAAATTAAAATCTGAGACTTCCGGTTATGACATTCAACTGATCAGTTGTGTGGGCCAAGGCTCCGGCGAATTCAAAATATTTAAAAAATATTCCGACGTATAGACTAAACTATTTATGACCTAAACATTTATTAAGACATTCATATCTCTTATGTGGTCAAAAAATCGAGCGAAAAGCCGAGCTACAAACCAGAAAAAGACAGATGCTGAAATGCTACAGGAGGGACATAAGGAGGACTCAATGGCACCTAAAGAAATGCTAGCTCAAGAAGAGATTAGCCATGACAAGAGTCTGATTTTGTCAGCCATACAAGCGCTGAGAAATGACTTTTCCACACAGTTACAAGAAGTAGTTTCCTCTAACAGAGAATAAAGAAGCTACAGGAGCTTTCTCCGAAAGACTCACAATTGCAGAGACCCGCATCAGCACAGCAGAAGACCAGATGACATCGCTAGCAACGGAGGCCAGTGCCACACGGAAGAAAGTCCAGAAGCTAACCTTAAGGATGGAAGTGATGGAGAACCGCCAACGCCGTTCAAACCTGAAACTGGTTGGATTACCCGAGGGGTCGGAGAAAGGAGATGCACTTACATTCTTAATAGAGTGGCTGCCTAAGGCTCTTAATATGGATGTAGGACCACAAGTGACCATCGAGCAAACCTGCAGGATAGGCAAGATGCCCCAGATCCAGGATGGGTCTGGTGGGACAAGGCCACGGATTCTCTTCGTGAAATTCCTGATGTATCGAGACAGAGAAAGCAGCATGCCTGAAAAATGCCGTCACTTTTGGAGACAGCCGCGTTATGTTCTTCCCGGATTTATCGACTGAAGTTCACAGACAGCGGAAACTTTTTGACGGAGTGAAACAAGAACTGCGCCATTTGAATATGGAGTTTGGACTTTTGTTTCTGGCAAAAATGCGGATTCCACACAACGGCTGCTGGCATTACTTCAGTTCCCCAGCTCTGGTTGAGGATTTCATCCAAAAGGTACAGAAGGAGCGCCTCAGCCATCATGACACGGCCCTGGTCGTCAGTCAGCTGAAGAGCAGCGGAGCTTTTGATCTTTGTGGCAAATTAATATGTAATGGTAGGAATAACTACCAAATTAATTTAACAACGAGTCTGTTATAACTTAAGTATCGACAGAGGGTCACGGTTATTAATACATGTTTCGTGAATTTTACACAACTTGATTCAGAAAGTGATGTAAACCAACGGATAACTAGTCGAGTGTATTAAGGTCTTTGTTACATTAATTTTTTCTTCCATATTAATATACAATTCGTCGGGACAAGTCCGATTATTTTTCTTTTTGTTTTTAGAGTGTCAGTGGTTAAATAGACAATAGGTGCGGGAGTAGGCCATTCGGCCCTTCTTGCCAGCATCACCATTCAATGTGATCATGGCTGATCATTCTCAATCAGTACCTCTTTCCTGCCTTCTCCCCATACCCCCTGACTCCGCTATTCCTAAGAGCTCTATCTAGCTCTCTCTTGAATGCATTCAGAGAATTGGCCTCCACTGCCTTCTGAGGCAGAGAATTCCACAGATTTACAACTCTCTGACTGAAAAGGTTTTTCCTCATCTCCGTTCTAAATTGTTCATTTGGATAGTAGTAACAGGATTGTTCCGAGTCAGCATGGATTTACGAAGGGGAAATCATGCTTGAATAATCTTCTGGAATTCTTTGAGGATGTAACCAGGAAAATTGACAGGGGAGAGCCGGTGGATGTGGTGTACCTCGACTTTTAGAAGGCCTTTGACAAGGTTCCACATAGGAGATTAGTGGGCAAAATTAGAGCACATGGTATTGGAGGTAGGGTACTGACATGGATAGAAAATTGGTTGACAGACAGAGCAAAGAGTGGGGATAAATGGGTCCCTTTCAGAATGGCAGGCAGTAAATAGCGGGGTACCGCAAGGCTCGGTGCTGGGACCGCAGCTATTTACAATATACATTAATGACTTGGATGAAAGGATTAAAAGTACCATTAGCAAATTTGCAGATGATACAAAGCTGGGTGGTAGTGTGAACTGTGAGGAAGATGCTATGAGGTTGCAGGGTGACTTGGACAGGTTGTGTGAGTGGGCGGATGCATGGCAGATGCAATTTAATGTGGATAAGTGTGAGGTTATCCACTTTGGTGGTAAGAATAGGAAGGCAGAGTATTATCTGCCATGCATCCGCCCACTCACACAACCTGTCCAAGTCACCCTGCAACCTCATAGCATCTTCCTCACAGTTCACACTACCACCCAGCTTTGTATCATCTGCAAATTTGCTAATGGTACATGAATACCTATTTGAAGTGCTTAATCGTTTTGGAATTGGCAGTTACTTTCACAATTGGATCTTATATTATGATTCAAGGGCTTCAGTAATGACCAATTATATGGTATCAGAATAGTTTTCTCTCTTCAGAGGCACACAGCAAGGGTGCCTCCTGTCACCTTTACTTTTTGTTCTGGCCATTGAGCCTTTAGCTATTGGAATTAGAAGCAATAGCGGGATAGCTGGTATTAAAATTAATGACATTGAGAATAAAATAGGAATGTACGTGGATGATATTGTACTTTTTTTAATGGATCTGAAACAATCTATACCCAATTTACTAAATTTAATTGAAACGTATGGAAGTTTTTCAGGTTATAAAATTAATACATCTAAATCTACGATCCTATTTCTTAAAAGTTCTGAAAGACTAACTCCTCCATTACATACTCCTTTCAGAAATGTTTTGGAAAGTTTTACATATCTTGGAGTAAAAATCACTCCAACAATAGAATCCATTGTGCCCACTAACTATAATCCGGTGGTTGACTCAGTGGTAGAATCTATTAACAGATGGAAATCCTTACCATTATCCATAATAGTATTAATGTTCTCAAAATGAACATCCTTCCTAAGTTCCTTTACCTCTTTCAGACCATCCCACTGGCTCCCCCTTTTAATTTTTTTACTAGAATGAAAAAGCTTTTTCGTAACTATATTTGGAACAGTAGACGTTCAAGGCTTCGCTTAACCCTGTTGTACTTACTGTATGACAGAGGTGGGTTAAAACTCCCTAACCTCCAGGGATACTAAGGGGTGGCCCAGCTGAGGGCAGCCTCATTTTGGTTTGAGCCTTAGTCATTGGATAAGGATGGAGGCGGCCACAACTTTTAAAATTCCTTTAAATCTTTATCTATATTCAGCAAATATACCCACACTGAAAAAAATACACTTTAAATCCCTTCGTTAAAAAAAAAAACACTGATAGTGTGGCATGAAGTGTTAAATTATCTGGGGGGAAATCCTCCTCTATTCCAATTTTCACCAATCTGGGGAAATAGAAACTTTACGCCAGGCACTAATGACTTGGGTTTTAAGATATGGGCGGACAAGGGTATCAGTAAAATCTCAGATTTATATAATGTATTCTTTTAAGTTTCAATGAAGTAAAACAAAAATTCGGACTTGATTCAAAACATTTTTTTAAGTATCTCCAGATTAGAAACTTCATAACAAAGACACAAAGCTCACTAGGTGTGCCAACTCAAAACTCTTTAGAAAAGGCGGCTTTAAACTTTAAGGCAGCTTCATGAGGTAAGTGGGCAAATCTTGCGGTTTTACCAAATTATTATAGCAACAGCAAAGGAATCTTCAGAAGATAAAAGGCTTGCGTGGTGTTCAGATCTTGATGAAGAAATTACTGTAGAAGAATGGCAGGATAAATGTTTACAGCAGACATGTCCAAAGTCCGGCCCGGGGGCCAATCGCGGCCCGAGGTCAGATTTTATACAGCCCGCCAGCACTGTCTAACAGAATGAAGGTAGGGGGAGGGGGAGAGGAGAGGGCGACTACACCTCCCGGCAGTCAGCGCTGCCCGACTCTCGCCCCGAGCGGGAGAGGTGACGACGACTACACTTCCCGGCGGCGGGGTTGAGAGCGTGCGGGGGAGGGGGGACACGGGAGAGCAGCAGCTGAGCTCTCCTCACCCGCATGCTCATTGGCAGGCGCTCCCGTCAGTCGGGCGGGTGCCGCATCCCCACCACCCCCCCCCCCCAGCGGGAGAGACGACGGCGATTACATCTCCCGGCGGTCAGCGCTGCCCGATCTGCGGATTGTCAGACGCGAGGTCCGGGGGGGAGGGGGGGGAGCGCATTAGTGAAAGGTCCGAGGGGGGGGGGGTGCATTAGTGAAAGGTCGGGGGGGAGCGCATTAGTGAAAGGTCGAGGGGGGGAGCGCATTAGTGAAAGGTCCGGGGGGGGGGGGGGAGCGCATTAGTTAAAGATCCAGGGGGGAGCGCATTAATTAAAGGTTCGGGGGGGGGGGGGGGGATTGGCCCTTGGATATTTTCACATTATCAAATCTGGCCCTCTTTGAAAAAAGTTTGGCCACCACTGGTTTACAGTCTCAAGTCCAAACAATAAATACACGGTTCAAATTACTCCAGTACAAATGGATAATGAGACTATATATTACTCCTGTTTTACTGCATCGCATTAACCCTAATACACCTGATCTGTGTATCAAAAGTGGTGTACATGAGGGTAGCTTGTTTCATTGCCTTTGGGAATGCCCCACCATCCAAGAGTACTGGAAGGAGATAATAACAACTTTATCTATTGCCACAAAAGAGAAGCTTCCACTCTGTCCTAAACTTTGTATTTTCGGGTGTTTCCCAGCAAGCTGTAAACTTAACACTACAGAGAAGAAGCTGGTTATATTTTGTCTGCTTGAAGCTATACATTAAATTGCTTTGTCATGGAAATCAGTTTATTGACCAAACAAGCAAAGTTGGGTTGATGGATTGCGGCAGTGTCTTGCTTTGGAGAAACTTACATATATAAACTTCTGGAGGGGAAAGATTTTACCGAGGCCTTGTAGTGAACTGCTGTGCCTGTCTTTCCCTTACTTCATTTATATTTAAAGTTATATTGAACAAAAAAAAAATTTTTAAGGATTTTCCCAGTGTAGGGAGCCACAGGTGAATGGGATTAGTGGACCACAGGTGAATGGGATTAGCAGCTCATATGCTTGCACACCAATCTGTTATGCTGTCGCATTACTAATCGCTGTTTATCTAGAGTTATCTCTGACACAGTGTCTTCTCCCAGGTTTTCTGGTTTCTTCCAACATCCTAAAGATGGTTAATAGGCTACTCCAAATTTACACCCACTCAATCCTTCCTCAACCCCCCCCTTATGCTCCCCTCACCCCCCACCCCCCCCCGCTCACTCACCCACTCTATCCCCCCAAACCTCTCCTGCATTGGTCTAGCACCCTCCCACTCCTCCTCCCCACCCACTCCATCCCCCTTCTCCTCCCTTACCTCACCCTCCTCCCTCACCCAACGTCCACCCCCTTATCTCCCCCTCCCTCCACTCCCCTCCGCCGCCCCCCTTACCCACTCAACCACTCCATCCCTCCTCACGGGGTCAGAAGCGAGCTACAGGATAAGGGGGGTTGATGGGGGATGGAGTGGGTGAGGGGGAATGAGTGGGGGGGGTTCAGGGGGGATGGAGTGGGTGAGTCAGCGGCAGTTCATCGGCCCACAGCCCCACCCCCTCATTGGCCGTCACTCCCTCATTGGCCGTCACTCTGGGGGCCCCCCGCGCCGTCATCGTGGGCCCCCTCCCCCTCTCTCATTGGCCGTCACTCGGATGGGACCCATTGTGACGTCATAAGCTGAACATGGCAAGCATCGGTTTAATAAGGTAATTTTTAAACTTCAAAATCTCTCTAACTTTAAAAATATAAGACCAATTTGAATGAAAGTTGTGTTAAACATTCCCCATGACAATGGTGAGTAAGGTGGTCCTAAAATTGTCCTAAAAATCTTTTAAAAAATAGATAGATAAATAGATGGACGGATAATATTTGTGTATACAAACATGTATGGGCGTAAAGAATAACGAGTGAAGCAATCAATTGCAATATTGAAGAAAATCTATGGAAAATGTTTTTATTTTTCACGACAACTTTCTAATGGTTAGTATGGCTAGTTGGAGTTATTCACATTAAAAAATATTCTGTTTCTGTGTTTAGAGGCTGCTTATTCTATGGTCCTCCTGGGACTGGGAAAACCCTTGTTGCCAGAGCCTTGGCAAATGAGTGCAGTCAGGGAGATCGACGAGTGTCCTTCTTCATGCGAAAAGGTGCAGACTGCCTCAGTAAATGGGTTGGGGAATCTGAACGACAACTTCGGTTGCTTTTTGATCAGGTAATTAGAATGTTCGATTTTTCACATTTTGATTTTTGAACATCAAGTGTACAAAAAGAAAATGCAGAAATTGAGTTGCTAACTAGCACATTAAGCAGTGAATCTGGAGCAGTTTATGCACAATTAAGAATTATTTATGTGAAATCTATTTGGATCTGATTTTGGGCCTTGTGGTTTAAACAATATTATCATTTGTCATCCTAAAAGCTGAGACTTTTGTCCTCCGATCCTGTCATCTTCACTAATTCACTCGATCAAATTTCCTTTTGAAATCTTTAATGCCTAGAACCAGGGATTGGGGAGGGGGGGGTTACAATTTCAAAATAGGGAATTGGGTCAGAAGACGAATCAATCTTTAGAATTGTGTACTGATCAGTACATAGAAGAAGGGTAGCAGAAGTAGACTTATGCATATTAAGGGATTTGGTGTTTGTGCAGGAAAGTGATATTGACATAAAAGATTGATCACAACCTTGTTGAATGGCAGAGGAGTTACAAGGTTGAACAGGCTCTATTTTTTATTTTGTAATAATACTGTTCAGGGAATTGAGGAATATGGAGCCTGTGCAGGCAGATAAATTTATTTTATCTTTACATGTTCAACACAGACATTGTGAGCACACGGGTTTGTTTCGGTGTTGTACTTTTCTACCTTCTATCTACTGGACAGGTGACTTTTCAGGCCGGGACCCTTCAGTCTGAATTTCTCCAGAGTTGCTGCCTGACCAGCATAAGGTTTTATCGGAAATCATACAGCGGCTCATCCAGTTTAACGTATCCAGCTAATAGTTATGCTTCCATTGCCCAGTTCAAAATAAAGCTGTTCACTGTACCATGACAATTAACTAAACTAACTAAAATAATTTTCATATAGCGGAACCAGAAATGAGCACCAAATATTTTCACTTCCAACCCTTCTATTGCAATTGCCTACAAATGGTTTGTTTGTGTTCATTATACAATTTCTGATATAAAAACAGTTGAGGTGGTACATAATCTTTCACTTTGTTTCTTCAGTCTTGTTGAGAAAGTTCTACAAAAATAACTTTTTTTCCCCCATAGGCTTATCTTATGCGTCCTTCAATTATTTTCTTTGATGAAGTAGATGGCTTGGCTCCTGTTCGTTCTAGCAGACAGGATCAGATACATAGGTAAGCATAAAAAGAGTTTTTTTTAAAAGGGCAAAAACTATTTGTACAGTTTTAAGAGAGGTCGGTCTCATTACATTGAAACAGAAAATGAACTGCTGTACATGGTGCAGTAAGATCTGCTTGGGTATAAAATAGAAAATCCACAAACCCAACCTTACCATTGACCTGACCTGATCCAAAACTACATTTTCAGTTGGGTTCTTTCACGGGGAGGTTGCTTAACCAGGCTGTAAATAAATGATTGAGCCTTGCTGCATTTATTTATAAAAGTGCTGACCTGATTCAACTCAACCCCGAGAACAAATCTTTTGTAGGATCCAACCCAATCCTGGTGCATGGTCTGGTCCCACTGGGCTCTGGTTGGGTAGCAGACTCTTGCGGTAAAAATTCTTGGGATAGTTCCAGTGCCCAGAGAGGCTTGGAGTCTCAGGACAAGTGGTTGTTTATTTTGGGCGTGGAGAGAAAATTCTTCACTTGTGGAGCAGGGAGTAGGGGTGAAACAAAAGGTTGTAAATCATATGAATCGAGTACCTATTGGAGTTCTGGATGTGTTGCGGGTGACCATGTAATATGGCAGGAAGATTTACTTTAGACTATAGATATACAGTATGGAAACAGGCCTTTTCGGCCCACCAAGTCCGTGCTGCCCAGTAATATGGTTAGATGTTTATTTAACTATTTGGGTATTTATTTCCCCATTTTTGATGCATCAAATTTTCTTGCGGTTAAAAGAACAAACCTGCTTTGACAACAAATGCAGGTTGATATGGGCTGTAAATCTATTAATTTATAAGCAATGATACACAAAGTCAATTTAAATAAATTTATGGACTTTTGAGCATATTTATTTTGGTTTCCAGAGATGTCAACTTCAGAAGCCTGCACTTTTTATGATAGTGATTTTTAACCTCCATGTTCTTTATCTGTAAGTCTGTGCCTCAATTACTCTGTGTTTATGACTTCAGTTGGAAAGATTAAACATTTTTTTTCAGTTCCATAGTTTCTACTTTGCTGGCATTGATGGATGGACTGGACAGTAGAGGCGAGATTGTAGTGATAGGGGCCACAAACAGACTGGACTCAATTGATCCTGCTTTAAGAAGACCTGGACGATTTGATAGAGAATTTCTTTTTGGTCTCCCAGACAGAGATGTAAGTGTTCAAGCATTAACAAGTTGGTTTGATTAATGTGAAAAAAAGTTCCTTTCTGGTTTCTGAAAGGAAGGATTATGTTTGAGTTGATTATTCTGGCACAATGTACTTTTGTGATTTCTGTGCCATTTGGCATCTGTGGTAGATTCCAATCCACAGTGCTTGAGCAATGCTGCACTTTGACCGGCTTGATGGTGTTCCAGATGTTAACTAATTTAATCTGCACTTTCCATACCTCATCTTGGAGCAGAATTTCACAGGGGGTCTGATTCTCACTGCATGCTGGGGTAGAGTTTTGCTTTGCTCTGTTTTGAGACTTGAGCCTCAAGTTGAATTTGGTTAATCAGTTTTGTTCACTTTGTGGTTGTATGGCACCAATTTTGTTTTTGTCATTTTGGCAAAATTCCAGATTTTCATAAGCTACTTAACCCAGAGTGCTAAATCACAAATGCCACTTTTTGGATCAAATAAAACTTAATTTGAGTAATTGAAGGCTCGCTGGTTGCAGATGTATGGCACTGCAATTTTCACTCAAAAAAGTGATACCTTTTCAACAGTGCTCAAATATATTTACTTTAAAAATATTTATCTGTTCCTTTCTTTCACTTTGCTAAAAGGCCCGTAAAGAGATACTAAAAATCCATACCAGGGACTGGAATCCAAAGCCATCAGATGCATTTCTCCAGGAACTGGCAGAGAAGTGTGTAGGTAAGGTCAATAATACTTTATTTGTCACATTTGCAACAGTGAAATTCATTTTGCATATATTACACACGCCGCCATTTTTGGTGCCATTATTTAAAGTCCGGTTGGTCTATGCACTGGAGCAGGTCCCGTGATTAGATGTTCCTCGCCCGGCCATCTTTGTGTCCTGCAGCCTACCTGAAGGCGCTGGAGACATCACCCCTCTTCACCCTCCTACCGGCCCTTGCTCCTCGCGTCCCACTTCTCCAGCTACTGGTTTGCGCAGTCTGCCAAGCTTTCGGGTGGGTTCCTGATCCCTTCAGGCGAGGTCCTGCCATCTGCGAGCCTTCGGGCGAGATCCTGCTGACCACGGGCCTCTGGGTGAGCTCCGAGCTTTTGGGCGGGTTCCTGGTCCTACAAGAGACCATGGTGGGCGAGCCGGGCATACCTGGTGGGTCCTCTCGGCAAGTCGTGTGTGTGTGTATATAATTTGCATTGCCTCCTAAACATTTGCATCAATTAAGTAATATGTTCTCTATCACAGGCTATTGTGGTGCTGATATTAAATCCGTCTGTGCTGAAGCTGCCCTGTGTGCCTTGCGTCGCCGGTACCCCCAGATTTATGCCACCACTGAAAAATTGCTGCTGGATGTATCTTCTATTAACATCATGGCACGAGATTTTGTGAAGGCCATGCAAAAGATCACACCTGCTTCTCAGCGAACAGTGAACTCTCCTGCACAGGCACTTTCGTTTGTTGTCAGGCCGCTCCTGGAGAACACTTTCAAGAGAGTTCTAAATGTATTGGAAAAGATTTTCCCACATGCAGGACGAGACTTTAGAAAGAATGGCGAGATCGGTAAGAATTAAATGCATGCAATGTACATTGCAGAGACAAGCCATTCATCCTAATTGATCCATACGATACACGCATGAGCCCTTTGCAAAACTCTTTTTCTGTCTAATTATATACTCTTGTCATCCTTTAGCTTTCCTAGATCACCTACAAATACTTACCAGTCTGCTCATTGTTCCTTTATGTCATACATTCCATATTTCAACCACTCAGTAGAGAAGAATCAATTTAATTGTTTATTTTGGTCAGAGCTTCATAATCCAGTTACAGAGTGTTAAATTATACCTTTTTCACGTTTATTAAACAAATCCAATAAGCACCTGACAGCAAGTAGTCTAGACTAAAAAATAGCAAGAAGATATTTGGAATTATACACTGTAGTAACCTATTATTTTGCCTGTAACTTAATTTCAGTGTTGTCTTTTTGCATCATGACTTCATCTAAATATCTTTGAATGAAAATATTGTACTTCTGCTGAATTGTATTTCTGCTCTGGGCCTACTGTCATGTTACCGGAATGGTTTCAGCTAGGTGTGTTTCACCTGATCAGACGGAGGTTCAGAATTTCTAGGTATGGACTCTGTAATAATCATAGTGGGGAGAAGAAGGATTCCCCAGATCTCTGTTCCCGCCGAGAATTTAAAAAAATTACAAATGCAGCAATGTTCTATCAGTTTCAAATATTTATAGTATCAATCAGTCTTTTATACAAAAGCTGGAATAACTCAAGTGTTGGACTGCATCTCTGGAGAAAAGAAATAGGTGACATTTCAGACTGAACTACCTAGTTTTTTGTTTGCAAATTAACTCCTGGTCTTGTCCTCTATCTCTTACCGTCATCAAATATTTGTGTTCCTCTGACTCTGGTCTCTTGCATATTGTCAATTTCTTTTGTTCCATTGCTGACGCCCATGCTTCCTCTTCTTTGGTCAAGCTTTTTGATCTCCTGAACATACATTTTCTATGTCAGATTTTATCCAATAAAGTTTTTCTGACGCACTTTGGTATATTTTTCTACTGTGAGAGTACTATGTGAATGTAGAGTCAAAAACTAAGAGGAACTCAGCAGGTTAGGCAGCATCACTTCAGCTGATAATGTAATCAGCTAACCTTGCATTTCACTTAAAGCCACACGTTCAAGGATTTGTTTAACAAGAACAAGAAAAGATGAAGTACGAGGGTAAGCTGGCCAAGAATATAAAGAAGGATAGTAAAAGCTTCTTTAGGTATGTTAAGAGAAAAAGATTAGTAATGACAAATGTGGGTCCCTTGAAGGCAGAAACAGGTGAGATTATTATGGGGAACAAGGAAATGGCGGAAGAGTTGAATAGGTACTTTGGTTGGTTCTGTCTTCACTAAGGAAGACACAACCTCCCAGATGTACTGGAGGACAGAGGATCCAGGGAGACAGAGGAACGGTAAGAAATTTGCATTAGGTGAGAAATAGTATTGGATAGACTGATGGAACTGAAGGCTGATAAATCCCCAGGGCCTGGTGGTCTGTATCCCAGGCTACTCAAGGAGGTGGCTCTAGAAATCTTGGATGCATTGGTGATCATTTTCCAATGTTCTATAGATTCTGGATCGGATCCTGTGGATTGGAGGGTAGCTAATGTTATCCCTTCAAGAAAAGAGCGAGAAAGAAAATGGGGAATTATAGACCAGTTAGTCTGACATCGGTGGTGGGGAAGATGCTGGAGTCAATTATTAAAGAAGTAATAACGGTGCATTTGGATAGCGGTAACAAGATCGGTCTAGGTCAACATGGATTTGTGATGGGGAAATCCTGCTTGACTAATCTTCTGGAATTTTTTGAGGATGAGACAAGTAAAATGGATGAAGGGGAGCCAGTGGATGTAGTGTATCTAGACTTTCAGAAAGCCTTTGATAAGGTCCTACGCAGGGGATTAGTGGGCAAAATTAAAGCACATGGTATTGGGGGTAGGGTATTGACATGGATAGAAAATTGGTTGGCAGGCGGGAAACAAAGATCTGATAAGGGGACTCGAGGTAAAAGAGCCATTAGGATACAGTGATCACAATATGATAAGTTTTACTCTACGAATTGAGAGGGAGAAGGGAAAATCGGAAGTGTCAGTATTACAGTATAGCAAAGGGGATTACAGAGGCATGAGGCAGGAGCTGGCCAGAATTGACTGGAGGCCCTAGCAGGGAAGACGGTGGAACAGCAATGGCAGGTATTCCTGGGAATAATGCAGAAGTTGCAGGATCAATTTATCCCAAAGAGGAGGAAAGATTCCAAGGGGAGTAAGAGGCCCCCGTGGCTGACAAGGGAAGTCAAGGACAGCATAAAAATAAAAGAGAAGAAGTACAACAAAGCAATGAAGAGTGGGAAGCCAGAGGATTGGGACTCTTTTAAAGAGCAACAGAAGATGACTGAGAAGGCAATACGGGGAGAAAAGATGAGGTACGAGGGTAAACTAGCCAATAATATAAAGGAGGATAGTAAAAGCTTTTTTAGGTATGTAAAGAGGAGAAAAATAGTCAAGGCAAATGTGGGTCCCTTGAAGACAGAAGCGGGGGAATTTATTATGGGGAACAAGGAAATGGCAGACGAGTTGAACCGGTACCTTGGATCTGTCTTCACTAAGGAAGATACAAGCAATCTCCCAGATGTTCTAGTGGCCAGAGATCCTAGGGTGACGGAGGAACTGAAGGAAATCCACATTAGGCAGGAAATGGTGTTGGGTAGACTGATGGGACTGAAGGCTGATAAATCCCCTGGGCCTGATGGTCTGCATCCCAGAGTACTTAAGGAGGTGGCACGAGAAATTGTGGATGCATTGGTGATCATTTTCCAATGTTCTATAGATTCAGGATCAGTTCCTGTGGATTGGAGGGTAGCTAATGTTGTCCCACTTTTTAAGAAAGGAGGGAGAGAGAAAACGGGAAATTATAGACCAGTTAGTCTGACATCAATGGTGGGGAAGATGCTGGAGTCAATTATAAAAGACGAAATTGCGGAGCATTTGGATAGTAGTAACAGGATTGTTCCGAGTTAGCATGGATTTACGAAGGGGAAATCATGCTTGACTAATCTTCTGGAATTCTTTGAGGATGTAACTAGGAAAATTGACAGGGGAGAGCCGGTGTGGTGTACCTTGACTTTCAGAAAGCCTTTGACAAGGTTCCACATAGGAGATTAGTGGGCAAAATTAGAGCACATGGTATTGGAGGTAGGGTACTGACATGGATAGAAAATTGGTTTAATGTGGATAAGTGTGAGGTTATCCACTTTGGTGGTAAAAATAGGAAGGCAGAGTATTATCTGAATGGTGTCAAGTTAGGAACAGGGGACGTACAATGAGATCTGGGTGTCCTAGTGCATCAGTCACTGAAAGGAAGCATGCAGGTACAGCAGGCAGTGAGGAAAGCCAATGGAATGTTGGCCTTCATAACAAGAGGAGTTGAGTATAGAAGCAAAGAGGTCCTTCTGCAGTTGTACTGGGCCCTAGTGAGACCGCACCTGGAGTATTGTGTGCAGTTTTGATCTCCAAATTTGAGGAAGGCCATTCTTGCTATTGAGGGAGTGCAGGCAGTGTAGGTTCACAAGGTTAATTTCTGGGATGGCGGGACTGTCGTATGTTGAAAGACTGGAGCGACTAGGCTTGTATACACTGGAATTTAGAAGGATGAGAGGAGATCTTATCGAAACGTATAAGATTATTAAGGGGTTGGACACGTTAGAGACAGGAAACATGTTCCCAATGTTGGGGGAGTCCAGAGCAAGGGGCCACAGTTTAAGACTATGGGGTAGGCCGTTTAGAACTGAGATGAGGAAAAACTTTTTCAGTCAGAGAGTTGTGAATCTGGAATTCTCTGCCTCGGAAGGTAGTGGAGGCCAATTCTCTGAATGCATTCGAGAGAGAGCTAGATAGAGCTCTTAAGGATAGTGGAGTCGGGGTATGGGGAGAAGGCGGGAACGGGGTACTGATTGAGAATGATCAGCCATGATCACATTGAATGGCGGTGCTGGCTCGAAGGGCCGAATGGCCTCCTCCAGCACCTGTTGTCTAAAGAGTAGGAATAAACAGGTCCCTGTCAGAATGGCAGGCAGTGGCGAGTGGAGTGCCACAAGGCTCGGTGCTGGGGCCGCAACTATTTACAATATATATTAATGATTTAGATGATGGAATTAAAAGTAACACTAGCAAATTTGCAGATGACACAAAGCTGGGTGGCAGTATAAACTGCAAAGAGGATGCTAGGAGGTTGCAGTGTGACTTGGACAGGTTGAGTGAATGGGCAGATGCAGTATAATGTAGATAAATGTGAGGTTATCCACTTAGGCGGCAAGAACAAGGAGGCAGATTGTTATCTCAATGGTGTCTGATTAGGAAAAAGGGAAGTGCAACGAGACCCTGGTGTCCTTGTACACCAGTCACTGAAAGTAAACATGCAGGTATAGCAGGCAGTGAAGAAAGCTAATGGCATGTTGGCCTTCACAACGAGAGGATTTGAGTAAAAGGAGTAAAGAAGTCCTTCTGCAGTTGTACAGGGCCCTAGTGAGACCACATCTGGAGTATTGTGTGCAGTTTTGGTCTCCTAATTCGAGGAAGGACGTCCTTGCTATTGAGGTTCACTAGGTTTATCCCCGGGATGGCAGGATTGCCATGAGGAAAGATTGGAAAGACTGGGCTTGTATTCACTGGAATTTAGGATGAGAGGGGATCTTATAGAAACGTATAAAACTTTAAAAGGACTGGACAAGCTAGATGCACGAAAAATGTTCCCAATGTTGGGGCAGTCCAGAACCAGGGACCACAGTCTAAGAATAAAGGGGAGGCCATTTAAAACTGAGATGAGCAAAAACGTTTTCACCCATAGAGTTGTGAATTTATGGAATTCTCTGCCACAGAAGGCAGTAGAGCCCAATTCACTGGATGAATTTAAAAGAGTTAGATAGAACTCTTGTTGCTAGCAGAATCAAGGGATATGGGGAGAAGGCATGCACGGGTTACTGATTGTGGATGTTCAGCCATGATCGCAATGAATGGCGGTGTTGGCTCGAAGGGCCAAATGGCCTCCTGCACCTAATTTATATGTTTCTATTTAACATTTCTTGATGGTGTTGACTTTATAATATACTGTTTTGGTTGCTCATTATGTACTTGACACAGATTTGATGGGTTGATTTGAGGAGAAGGAAAACTAATTGTTTTATTACTCCTTAAACAGATGGATTAAGCCACATACTTAATGATGGTGTCTACAGTGATGATGAAAGTCCATCTGTTTTTGAAAATGGACCACATCAAAAAACAGCCAGTAAGCAGGCACATGGTGGATCTTTCCTCAGTTACAGGCGGTAGGTACACTTATTCTATTCTATAGATCTGTAATTGCCCACAGGAATTTGAGGTGCGTGATGACTATCACAAAGTGGGTTTTCTTGGCATGTAACTTTCCACTTGACATAATAATAAGTTAATAAATTGAGAAATCCATCGGTTCAAATGTTGTAATCATTATTGTAGGTGGGATTTTTCTCATTTTGTCTTTTTTATTAAATGAAGCACTTAATCATGCCTTATGTGAACTTTTCCCATTTATAAATTCCCATGCACATTTCTATCATCCCAAAACATTGATAAAGTGTGGCATTGTCAGAGTTGCAGTATTAAACAGAGCTGTATCTGCTTAAGTAAACGTAAAAGGTACCATGGCCATATTCAAGGATAATTGGTGTTCTGTGCTCTGGCTGGCACTTGTCCCAGGATTAATAGGAACAGATTAACTGGGTGCTTGCCTCTTGAGTGTTTGTGGTACATTTTGTGCACACATTTCCTGTTTCCCTATAAAACAAATATTTCAAAATTCATGGATTGATACAACATGTGAATCGGGGCTGCACAGTGGCGCAGCAGTAGATTTGCTGCTTTACAACGCCAGAGAACCGGGTTTGATCCTGGATGCTGTCTGTATGGAGTTTGTACATTCTCCCTGTGATCGTGTGTGTTTTTTCCAGGTGTTGCAGTTTCCACCCGCAGTCCAAAGATGTACTGGTTTGCAGGTTAATTGGCTTCGTTAATTGTAAATTGTCCCTTGAGTGGGATAGTGCAAGTGTACGGGGTGATTGTTGGTCAGCGCAGACTCGGTGGGCCGAAGGGCCTGTTTCCGCGCTGTATTTCTACGGTGTGTGGAAAAGTTGAAGTTCAGAAACACTGTAGGGTGTCTGTTGTACCATTATTTCAGGAGGGGAGCAAGGACAAGTGAGGGAACGAAGCTTGATGTCAGTGGTCGGGAAGTTGCGGGGGGGGGGGGGCCTCTTGGGGATCTACCAACATTTGGATAGGCACTAATTTTTGACTATCTACCCCTCCCCATGCCCCTCATAATATTGTATACATCTATCAAATCCTCCTTTAGCCGAAAGTTTTTTTTTTGGGTGAAACGCTCTGAAATGCCTTGTGATTTGAAAGAGTTGTGCAAGTTCATGTCCGTCTTCAAGCAAACTGCTCCATTGTCACTGTATAATTGAATCTGCCAGTGAAGATGCTGCATCAAAAGGGTGTAAATGTTGGGTGACAAGTTTACATGGACTGTTTCCACTTTCTAAGAATTTTAAAGGAATTACGAATTTCACGACAAAATGTAGCCTCTTTTGTATCCACCATTACCAGACAATTTTACTTCTTATAAATGTGAAATGTAATGAGACTTGAGTAAAACATCAGAGTCTTGTTTCTGTGGCCAGTTTGTTGGGCAACATGAAGCATTGGGGTTTTTACTCTTGTTCCTTGTTACCAGTCGTCTGAGGAAATGTCAACAGAAGGTCCTGTATCACTGAATTTTTGAACACTTAAATGCAATGATTTAATTTTTTTAATCTGCAGTTATTGATTGTAAATGACTTATCAAATGTTTTTGGCCTTTATCGAATTATTGCTTTAAATATCTTAAACACTTGATTTTTGAAGAAATATTCATGAATATCTCATCTATCATTAGGTGTGCCTATCACCAGCCAACCTCTTACAGACCAAGGCTACTGCTGGCTGGGGTACAGGGTTCAGGTCAGAGTTCTCATCTTGCCCCTGCATTGCTTCATAACATGGAGAAATATGCAGTACATACACTAGATCTTCCAGTGTTATATGGTGTTAGTACCACATCACCTGAAGAAACCTGTGCAATGGTACGATTATCTATGGTTTTTATGCTCTGGAATATGTATTTTAATGGAAACTCTTGGTGTGGTTTAATTTGAACATTTTAGTTTGGGTGCTTTCAATGAGGTGATCATACATAATTTATTTAAAGGTAAATTCAAATTATTTTGAGAATAGTTTATAAAAGTCATCTTACAAGTAGTTACCTTGTAATTTTGCTTTTTCTTTGTCCATTGATTAGTCATTCATAAGGTCATAAGGAATAGGAGTAGAATTAGGCCATTTGGCCCATCAAGTCTATTATGCCAATCTATCCCTCCAAACCCCATTCTCTTGTCTTCTCCCCATAACTTCTGACACCTGTACGCTTGTATTCTTTCTGGATAGGTTTTGTCTGGGTTTCTACTCTGGGTCACATGTAAAATTATATATTTCAAACTACAGTGCCCACCATAATGTTTGGGACAAAAACCCATCGTTTATTTATTTGCCACTGTAATCCACAATTTGAGATTTGTAATAGAAAAAATCACACGTGGTTAAAGTGCACGTTGTTAGATTTTATTAAAGGGTATTTTTACACATTGTGGTTTCACCTTGTAGAAATTACAGCTGTGTTTATACATAGTCCCCCCACTGTACTTCTGTTATTCACATCCATACAGTAGGTTTACTTTGTTGCAGTGGTCTAACTTGCTTTGTAAACAAAAGAATATCTTTTCCTAGTAAGATGCAGAATGATGCATAAAGTATGTATAATTTAATTTGCAGTCACTTAAACATAATATGAGTTAAAGTTAAGCATTGTGAAGTGCATGTCTCCATTCTTGTTCTGTTTACCCTGTTTACATCCTCTAAATTATAATTTGTCCTGGTTTATTTGGGAGAGTTGGGGGAAGGAAATGAAAGCAGTTAAAAGATCTGTGCAAAAACAATGGCTTTTGAAACCCAACAAAATTGAGATCTGAATTCCCTATGAAAACTGAAGAGTGTTATTCATTTACCTTTCCTAAATGTAATACTTTAAAAACGTCAGCGAAACATCCAACCTTCATGTAGAAGCAAATCCCATAAGAAAAAGTCACTTTGCTTACACCTCACCCCCAAATACTCATTGTAGTTTTTGTGTGAAACCTGTCCACTTTCACTTCCACTTTCCTTACCCAGAAAATGGTGGCTTTGGCTAACATTATACCCTTGCCGTGGAACAGCATTTAATAGTAAATGCCCTCAATATGCAATGATAACTTGCAGGCTTGACTGGATATAGGGCTTTACATTTGTGTTCCAGAGCTGTCAATCGTGTTGTAATTTTGTGATGTTTTAGTCGAGGGATCTGCCATGGCTTTAAGTTTAAATCCTTTTAAAAAAAATTGCATTGCTGTTTTAGTTTATTCAGTGTTCCTCCAATTTCTACTTGGAATCCAGAATAAGGTCTTTATCAGTCAATCAAGGATGGTTTCACTTCTGCTCTTTAATAGAAGATAGAGCACAGAAGAGTACAGCACAGGAACAGGCTCATCAGCCTACAATATTTGTGCTGAGCATGATGCCAAGATGAACTAATCTCATCTGCCTGCACATGATCGATATCCTGCCATTCTCTGCATATTGATGTGCCTATATAGAAATCTCTTAAAAGCCGCAGGCACACACCACCCTCAATATATATTTTTTTTAATTGCCCAGCATATCTGCTTTAAATTTTGCCATACATGTTCTAGATATGGTGAATAGAAAAGGCCACAAATAAAGTTTATGGTTCCCCTTCCTCCAACTATCAAAGTTGCTACAAACAGCAAACCTCAGCAGGAAAAGCATCAATATGTGAAATCTATTCTTAGAAATTGGCTTCATAAAATCAAACTTAAGTAATGTGTATGTGCTTTAAGAATCCAGATATGGAACTGTTAGAACATTGATTGGAGGTGTGGTTAGGATGTCAGATTCTGATAGGTTGTGAACAGATATGTCATTTTATGTTGCTAGCAATGTAATTTTGGATCTGGGATGATCATTAAGCACTCTTTAATTTTACACAATTATGTTGATGCATTTAGATGTTCCGAGAAGCTCTAAGGACAGCCCCAAGTATACTGTACATTCCGCACATCGATCAATGGTGGGAATCAGTTGGAGACACCTTAAGAGCAACGTTCATTTCATTACTTCAAGATATTCCCTCATTTACCCCAATCTTGCTGCTGGCAACATGTGATGTTCTACAAAAAGAACTGGCGGAAGAGGTAAATGTTCATTTAATCATCATAATCATAATAGTACTTTATTAGTCAAGTATGTTTTGCAACATACGAGGAATTTGATTTGCCATACAGTCATACCAATAAAGAGCAACAAGACACCCAAATAATTTTTTTAACATGAACATCCACCATAGCGACTCCCCCGCATTCCTCACTGTGATGGAAGGCTTCCCTTCTTTGTTCTCCCGCGGTTGGGGCGCTCAAACCTGCCGTTAACGGGACGATCTTGGCTCCCGTAGCCGGCGGTCGGGCCCTCCGCATCGGGGCGGAATCCCAGCTCCCCGTGCCGGGCGATCAGACCCTGGGTCGGGGCTAGTCGAACCTCCTGCGACTTTGGAGCTTCGCGACATCCGAGATTGTGAGCTCCTCGATGTTGAAATCTGCAGGCCGCAGTTGGAGTGTCGATCCCAGGTAAGTCCACGACCCCGTGGTGGGGCTCAAAGTCAGTCTCAAGCAAGGCCTCCAGCTTCATGATGTTGGGCCGCAGAGTGACCAGAGATACGATCCGGAAAACAATCGCATCTCTGGCAAGGTAAGAGTTTGAAAAAAGTTTCCCTTGACCCCACCCCTCCACATAAAACAAACAAAGAAACGTTAACACATACTTTTAAAACACACTAAAAATAATGAAAAAGATGAAAAGGCAGATAGACTGTTGGCGAGGCTGCTATCGCTGATGGCGCCACCCGGTGGTCTATTTTTTTATTATTTAGTTTGATCTGGATTGTGATATTTGAATGGACCTTGAATTCTGGTGATTACTCCAGCATTTTGTGTCTATCTTGAATTCTGATTTCTGGTATCTAGTTCCTTGAGAAAAATATAATTATCTTGCCAATAATTATTATTCCAACTACTCCCATACTCTAAATTAAACACAGTGGTAGAATACCTTCAATATAATGCTTACTTTGCACTTCACCTAGTCATGTAATTGAAATCGTGCAGGGAAAGAATAGTAATTTTGCAGCATTGTTTTAATTAGAATTATTGAACAAATGCTGTGTAAAAACAAAGAATAGAAGGATGTGATTGAATCAGTGTGTTGGTCAAGTTAATAGATAATTATTCTTGGAAGATTAATGTCCTTCTGATTGCTTCAGTTACCTACCTTGATTGTTTTCGTCATTTAAAACATGACCAAACATTTTACTTTTAATCTGCTTTTTAATTGAGCCTTTATCTTTTAAGGTAAAAGAATTGTTTGCCCGCCATTCTGGAGAGGTTTTCAATGTTCCACTTCCTAACTATGAAGAAAGAAAGAGTTTTTTTGAAGACCTAATAATGAAACAGGCTGCAAAGCCCCCTTCATCCAAAAGGAAAGCTAGTAAGTTGAAGCTGATCTTGGGATTATCACAAACTGGGATTTTAAACCATTCTTTTAATTGAATTTTAAAGATTAGTAACTTTCAAAGTAAACGGATCTAATGAATTGGTGGAGGCTGGTGTGTATCCCAGGGAAATGGGGTTAGGTAATTGGGTGTTATAAAGACTTGTTGGCCATGTGTTGAATAGCCTTCACCCAATAATCTTCAGCCATTTCCAGCAGTTGCCTCAATCAGTGCCCTGCCATCCATGGTCATTTCAAACACTCTTCAATTTAGTGAGCTTACTGCCCAGCTGTTTTCTCCACCCCAACCCCACCACCCTTTTTCTCCACATACAATTGTCCGTTTCCTTTGTCACAGCACCATTTCTTATAGCCCTTCCATTCCCACCACCAAGATCATCTTTCATCCCATACTTTTATTTCTTGACACCTGCTTCACCCTTCCAATTCTCTTCTGCATCTTTGAGAATAAACTCCTTCACACTGATTTACTACAGTAATTCATCAATCGCATACGGACCATCTTTGCATCTGTTCCAGCACCATCTTTAGTCCTTTCCTGATATAACTCTTGTCCGCATGACTAAGTTAAAGAGCTGAAGGTTTGGTGATTATATGGTGCACAACTGGTTCAGCTAACTATTGCTGGACCACAAGATCAGTTGAGCCTTGCTCTCATTTGGCAAAGAGCATCTGCCTGGAGTGCAACATCATGGGTTAATGCCTTGGGTTTCAGGAATATTAACTCTTTCCACAGGTGTAGCTGTTGTACTTCATATTGTAGAATCTGCAGTATTATACTTTTGCAGAAAGAGTAAGCACTATGGCCTTAAGTCTGCACTGCCTCTCAGTGAGATCATGTCTTGATCCTGTGACTCATTTGCTTTCCCACTTTGACATATTCTCTTAACTTTCACAAATTTACTGATCACTATCTTGAATATTTTCAGTAACTGAACATCTACAGGTCTGAGGTGGAGAATTCAGAATATTTCCAACCTTCCTGTGTGAAGAGATTTCTCATCTCAGGCCTGAATGCTTGACTTGTTATTCAGATAACAATATCTCCCCCAGATCAAGACTGTTCCATTATTCCAATTAGATGAAATATCCATTTGGCATCTAGCCTATCAATCCATTTTGGAATCATTTTTGTTTTAACGTGAGGATCTTGGAAACACTAGTATAAAACCAGTTTGCTTAAAGTATCCTTCCTTCAATCATCGCCTTCTTGAGAGAGTCTACTACAAATTAATGTATTATTTGAAAGCTACTGCTCATCCCCAACCTTTTTTCAGTGTCAGATCTCTGTTTATTTTGGAAAATTTTAAGCTTGACAATGAGCAACATTTTGAAATGTTTTGTGGTTGCTCTGCTGTCCTCCAGCAGTGATGTTGGTCTGAATGTTAATCAAATTTAAAATCACCTTAGTCCTTCAGGCTTTGGAAGTCCTTCCAATTGCACCACCGCCAGAACCCCAGCGCCTCTCTGAGATGGAGCTGAAGCAGATAGAAGAGGAGGAGGAAGGCACTTTACGGGAGCTCAGGCTTTTCCTTCGAGAAGTGACGCACAGACTGTCAAACGACAAACGTTTTAAAGCATTCACCAAGCCCGTCGATGTAGAGGAGGTATTGTTGTTGACCTTGCTATAGCATGTCGTCCCGTGTGCATGTTCAAATTTTATAGTGAAAATGCTATTGGATCTTGACAAGCTGAACTATTTAAGTTAATTTAAGTAAAGCAGACATATTCATCAAGTGCCTTTCACATTCCCAGAGCTCGGTAACATTAAAAACCATTTGGGGGGGGGGGAATGGGCTGGTGACCAGGCTGGTATTGATGCTGGAAGCCAGAAAGGGTAATGTGGAAAATAGTAGGATTTTGGGGGTGAATAAGAAAAGAAGGCATGGAGAAGATAGAAAGAGCGGATGGTTTTAAAGGCTTAGGGAAGAGGAATTTGGACGATGACAAGAAGCTCCTGAAGGAACTTGGTGATTAGAGAGAGTAGAGAGAGAATGAAAAATGCTGCTGAGGGTTGTGAGTTTGCAGATGGCAACCACGGACACAGGATAGATAAAGGTGATATCCCACTGCAAAGTCACATGGGGTGCAGTGCTTTCAAATGAGAAACTAAACCAATGCTCCCTTTGCCCCTGATATGACAGATCCCCTGTGGAGGAACGTAGTCTTAAGAATCAACTGCTGACATTGGTCAACTTCAATGAGCCAGCTTTTGGAAGCAGTCAATTACTGGGAAATTAATTTACTTTCCTGAGTAATTAAGGAGATAAAGATGTATTAGCATGGTTTATTAAGGGTGGTACAATCCTGGCCATTAGCTTATTTGATAAGATCACCCTTACTGGGAAAAAGTTGGATATTTTGCCTGCAAATGTTTCTTTGCATTATACAGAACTCGTAAAATTAACTTTTCTTTTAGGTTCCAGATTACTGCACAGTTATAAAACAGCCAATGGATCTCTCGACAATAATGTCAAACATTGATCTGCATAAATACATGACTGTAAAAGACTATCTGCATGACGTAGAGTTGATCTGCAATAATGCACTGGAGTATAATCCGGATAGAGATCCTGCTGGTAAGGAACAAATGAGAAAATCTGTTCTCTTGAATACAACCAAAAGGTTTGAAGAAGGGTCTGGACCCGAAGCAACACCTATCCATGTTCAACAAAGATGCTGCTTGATCTCACATTAGCTGCTATGTTTTTGTGCTGGCAAGAACATTGATTGTCCCTTTATCTTAGCGATTGGTTCAATTCTATACCATTATAGGTATTATATATTTGATTGATTTGAATATGTTCAATATTCTTCCCCCCCCCTCCCCTCATCTCCCCCGTGCCTTTAAAAAAAATCTATGCCGTGGCCAATTAAAGAGTGGATCAGATTTGCCATCTTAACCAGCTTGGCAGTCTGTTTGGGGAGCTTCAGGAATCAGTGCACATGCATACAATAACACTGCATGTCTTTATTTTGACTCCCCTGCGTTTTGTATCAAATCTTTCTTGGGTCTTAGTTAATCTTGACTTCTTTATGTATTATGTGAAATATGGAGAGCTTCAGGCTTGGAGATTTCGGGGATGATACAAGTTATTTGAACTCTGGTTACTTTCAATTAGTTGTTGGACTTCCGTGTTGTAAATTAAGTAGAGCTCTAAGTAGTGCATTGTTACATTGTAGATACATTTATTCAAATTAATCCAAAAGTAATTTTAACAATGAGACCTTTATGGGTCTCTAATGATTTTTCCCTTGTAGCAAAAGTTGAATGTAAATGTAGCTAATTAATGCTTCTACACAATGAGTAATGTAATACTATCTTTTAAGATCGTATCATCAGACACCGAGCCTGTTCTTTGAAAGACACTGCCTATGCAATTATGAAATCCGAACTTGATGAAGAATTTGAAAAACTCTGCGAAGAAACTCAAGAATCCCGAAGAAACCGAGGTACAATACTTTTCTTTAACCAGTTTTAAATTGAAATCCAACATAGTCTGCAGTAATATCTTCTCTGATTATCTGCAGTGGAAACGGGAATGTTTGAAACTATTCCAGATACTTGCCAAGGTTAACTGAATGTTTTGATGTGCTAAATACTGCATTAGAGGAAAAAATGTGAATTATGAATTCCATGTTATTCAATTCTTTAAATGTGATTTGTTGTTATTGTTGTAGGTTGTTACTCTTCCAAATTTGCACCCACGTTTTATCACGTGCTACCAAAGAATTTTACCACAGAGAATAAAAAGCTAGATCCAGAGTATTCCTCTCAAAAAATTGAGTTATCCTCACCGGTATCTGCAAGTACACCTTCAACTTCATGTGAGTGTTGATTGAATTTTTATACATTTCTCTTCAAATGCTTTTCTATCAATGGACACTAAAAATATTCTCTTTTTCGCACTAAAATTGTATGAATTTAAACTGGTAGATGTGATTAAGTGCTCCCTTGATTTTAATTTCTCATCCTTGTTTTCAAATACTCTCTTGGGCTCAATTTATCAGTCATTTCTTCTGACCTCAAAACACTTTGATACAACACTTATGAAATACCTTGATCATTTAAAAATGATAATCCATCTATAAAGAACTTTACATAACATGTTTATTGAATGTAGGGTTGTATTGCTTATTCTGGTATACAGTAACAAAATACTTTATTTATTTAGCTCATTCAAAAAGGAAATATCGAAGTAGGTGGTATCGTGGTATATATGAATATAAACGCAAGAAGTCTACACAAAACAACATTTCTGAGGACGCTGACGGTGAAGATGGAATTGAGGGAATAGAAAATCCCCATGATTCAAGACTAGATGAGACGCTCAGCAACGGAGATGCCTTCCTAGATACTCAAAAGCAACATCTCCATAATGGGTATAGCCATGTAAAATTAACTGAGGGAATCACCGATGAGCAGCCTGATACACTTATATCTGCCGGTGAAAGTTTATGCAAGAAGAAAAAGCTTTGTACCAATGAAACAAAATGGGAAGAAAATGAACTGGGTAATGGGGATTGTCACAAAAAACAACTTGTAACAAGTGAGCACAGGGAAAAGAGGGGTGACAAACCCTATCATTCCCCAGGTTTGTGTATATTTATATTTGGAAGTACTACAGTTGTGTAATTATTTTGGCTATCTTTTTTGGGATGAGGGATTGGGTGTGCTATGTGTCCCTCAATGGTTTGGGCACTGGAGAGCGAGAGAAGGCTCATGCAATTTTAATGTACTTTTGCTTATTACTAACACGAATGAATTTGTGTTTATTTTGGGAAATCAAAAGGCATGTTAAAACAATAATACACAGTCACCTTTAATAATATTGAAGCTCTTTTAATCTCGTAAATAATTTAAAAATTGCATGAATCATGTGTAAATAATTTTGTATTCCTGAAAATGGTATGAGTAAAAAAAAATAAAAAAATGGCAATGTTCAAAGAACAGTGCATAGGAGATTTCTGGTGACCTGGGCCATTTCTACCTTACTGTTTGTTTGCTTAGCACATTGCTGTTGGGTTAGTGTGTGAAAATTCACTGCAGCATTTGCCTTGGTAACAACAGAAGAATTTAAGTAATTAATTAACTGCTCAGTGCTGTATTCATAACCATCAGAAAGAGTAATCGGGTTATTTATAATGATCTGATTTTTATTTCATTGCACTTGCATTGATCAAAAAGAACTTCACGTTCTGCATTAGTCCTTTTCAATTTCACCTAAAAATAGATGTCGAGCATTCACTGCTTGTTAGGCTCGTGCTGAGAATAAGTATCAGCATTATTTTTATTCACAGGATGTGGGCACCCATGGTAAGGCCATCAATTGTTGCCTATTCTAATTGCCCTTGAAAGTGGTGGTAAGCTGCCTGCCTTCATGCCTTGCCAGGCTATTTCACAAGATAGTTAATTTTGAGATTAGACTTCCCTGTACCATACAAATAATGCTTGCTCTTTTATTTGCATGTTATCCATTCTTCTCGTGGCTAGGAAGGAATGCTGGACATAACCTCTGACATCATCTTGTGCTACTTCATTGTGTGAATGCATGGAACTAGACCTAGGGCTAATGTTTTATGTTGTCCTAAATATTTCTTCCTTCACGTAATTGCTGATTTCTGCTAATTGCATGTTCCTAACAACGTGAAATGGGTTGAACTAGTTATTGTGTTTTGTGTCTGTACCACACACATTTTTGGCAACATACGCAACTTTGAATGAGGGTGTTGGAAAATTGTGTGGTAAATGCTTTTTAGAAGTTAAATTAATAATGGTCGTGAAGATGACGGGAGAAAGATGAATACCACTCTGAAGTTGCTGTTCGTATTTCTTCTCCCAGATGATTGCTCTATTTTACATATGACTCGGAGCAAGCGAGTCCAGGTGGAACAACAGCAACACATTAATGTTGAGAAGGCAATGATGGTCCTTTCTGAACATACTCCTCCCGTAATAGTAGATCATGAAAGGCTAATGGTAGGTTATGGGTAACAGACAATCGCTATCAGCATTTGAAATAAGCTTTTGTAATGATTTATTCATTGTTTTATTAAAACCTTGAGTTTTCATTATCCGTATATTCCCTCTATAAATAAAAGCCTGAAACACGCAGGCTAACAGTCACGGGATCTTGGTGTTATCTAAGGCATTTGTACAGAGGATGACCTCTATTAATTGTAATAGCAATTGTTCATTATCTTTTATTTTTACCCAAAGATTTTTTTCTACAACTTTAACTAGTTATGGGGAAACTGCACTTTTAACTCAAGATACATATGTAGAATCCTTTGAAGTATGATCTTTTTGATTGCGAAATCAACATTTAAAATTAAATGTGTTCTTTAATCTGGTTCACCTGCAGAATCTCTGGAAATGGATTACTCTGAAAAGTGAAGAATTCACTGTAACTCATCTTGAAAAGTTGTATGCAGTACTCAGTCAATGCATCTATTGCCATCGGAAAGAGTTTGATAAGACAATGTTAATAAATGTAAGTTGCTGGGTTCGATAAATTCAAAACAGATATGCACTCTCACCTTTTGCATCCGGACAATTAGTATTTAATAGCTTTACTGTGCTACAATTTGGTTATATGGTCGGGTGATTCATCTCCTTTTGACAGATCACACACACAAATCAGTAAATGTTCAGTATTGCTGGTGGATGACTAAAATGTTTTTAGAAATAAACTTGGATTGGAAAGAGTATCTCTGAGAAAGATTGGAAATACTCGGGTCGAGCAGCATTCATAAAGCAGGGAAATTTATTTTTTTGTTAGAATAAGAAATATAAATAAAACTGTTTTAAGCAAATACAAAAGCATGGAAAGAGGGGAGGAAAGGCAGGATAGTGGTAATATGGTAATGTGTTTTCCTGTAAATGTATAAAAAATATCTTGACAATTACTTGCATATCCTTTCCCTTTATTTCTTGTATTCATGGCCATCTCATCACATCTCATGGCCATCACAAAACTAAATCTCCATCATTTCATTAGCTAGATTTGAGATGTAGATGGGTCTGAAATTCACTGTAGTCATAGTCTTGTTTAGGAAAATAACAGCAGATGCTGGTTCAAATGGAAGGTAGACACAAAATGCTGGAGTAACTCAGTGGGTCAGGCAGCGTCTCAGGAGAGAAGGAATGGGTGACGTTTCGGGTCGAGACCCTTCAGACTGATGTCAGGGGAGGGGGTGGGACAAAGATAGGATGTAGTCAGAGACGGGAAGACAGTGGGAGAACTGGGAAGGGGGAGGGGAAAGAGGGACAGAGGAACTATCTGAAGTTGGAGAAGTCAATGTTCATACCGCTGGAGTGTAAACTGTCCAAGCGAAATATGAGATGCTGTTCCTCCAATTTGCGCTGGGCCTCACTATGACAATGGAGGAGGCCCATGACAGAAAGGTCAGACTGGGAGTGGGAGTGCTGAGCCACCGGGAGATCAGGTTTGTTAAGGCGGACTGAGCTATGAGTCATAGTCTTGGAATGCTAGAATACAGAAACAAATCCTCTGGCCCAACTTGTCCATGCTAAACAAGTTGCCCCATCTAAGCGATTTACCTGCATTTGGCCCATATCCCTCTCAACCTTCCCTAAGCATGTACATGTCCAAATGGCTTTTGAATGCTGTTTTACTCTATATAGTGCTTTGAACTGGTTTAGATCTCTGGTGTTTGGTGCAAAATTAAATTCCTTCAACTTTTCTGGATTCAGAGGGGAATTTGGCTGTCATTTTCACTGCAGAACCTAGACAGTAGGTGAAAGAAAGATATGAATGAAGAATGTAGGAAGGAACTGCAGATGCTGGTTTACACTCAAGATAGACACAAAATGCTGGAGTAACTCAGCGGGACAGGCAGCATCTCTGGTTAGAAGGAATGGGTGACGTTTCAGACCCAAAACATCACCCATTCCTTCTGTCCCTAGTTGCTGCCAATTCCGCTAAGTTACTCTCCAGTATTTTGTCTATCCAATATATGAATGAAAGATTGCTGAGAATAGACTTGCATTGAAGGCATGTGAAAGAGTTGACTGATTAATGCTCCTATGTGTGAAATTGCACCTTCAGATATTTAACTTTATGCTCTTGTGAAAATGTTGATTCTGAAAATTTTTGTTCTTGGTTAATATTTGGAAGTTACAACAGTTACATTTTGGAATGAATGTAAGTGAATATCATTGCCTGACTTTTATTTTTCTTCTGTCCTACAGGAAATGGAAAATGAATTGAGGAGGATAAGTCAGTCTTGATCACTCTGAATATGAATGTATTTTGAATAGAGTTTCTAGTCCCTGTTTTGGACAGGTTCCTGTTTTTTTAATATAATGTTAATGGTTGTAACAATTTAAAGCTATTCACATTTATTTACCAAAGCAAGTTATATTTTGAATGTAAATATATTCCAGCAAAAATGAAGTGTTATGTTGAACCGAAGCTTTTGCTATGTTTATAATTGCTATATTTTTTAATTTGTGTAAAATAAATTTGATTAAAGAATGGTTCCTCCTATTAATGCTGCAATATTAGAGCTGAAGACTCCTACAGCACAGTTAGGCCCTTTGATTCACAATCTCCATGCTGACTGTTAATTATCTATTACTTATCCCATTTTCAGCACTTGGTGATCGGCCTGTGGTAATGCTGGTCCTGGTCCAGATGCTTTCTGAAATGTGACAGGATTTCAACCATCCTCTGGGTGAACAAAATCTTCCTCGGTTTCCCTTTTAACTCTTAACTGCTCACCTTAAACCCATGCCTTCTGGATGTCATGGAGAAATGTTTCTCATTATCCTTTCCATTCATGCTAATTTTGTACACGGAGTCCTTGCTATACATTGGAGATGCGGACTGGAAATAATGGCGTACATAAGGAGACTTTCACCCAAAAGTATTTGTAAAGATGGGGAGGTTGGGGACCAGAACATTAATTTCATCTAGAATACTTTATTAAAAAAAGGATAAGTAGAAAGTTTTAAAATCATACTCTGCCCACCAATATTAGAACTTAAAAAAAAAAAATCTTTGTTATCTTACCTCTGCTTGCTTAGTTTGATTTTGGGAAGAGATTAGAGTCAACGCAAGAGAAATCAGATTGATAGGAAGCATTATCGCAGAGGATGTGAGTGCAGGTGCTTAGGTCAGAGGCCAGTAGAGGGATAGAAAATAGGTGCAGGAGGAGGCCATTTGGCCCTTCGAGCCAGCACCACCATTCATTGTGATCATGGCTGATCATCCACAGTCAGTAACCTGTGTCTGCCTTCTCCCCATATCACTTGATTCCGCTAGCCCCCAGAGCTCTATCTAACTCTTAAGTTGTCAAGTTATTGGATGAGCATGGGAAATTTGACTGACTAAGAAAGTATGCTCGGCACCGCACGGGCATAATTTGCAGCAACTCAAGTATGCAGCACCCGTACAGTGGGGAAACTCCCTAATACCTATTAGGTTTCTTCTCAGCCTCCACTCCAAGGAAAAGGGCTGATCTAGTCTCGTAACTGATAGCTACCATTCCAGGCAACTTCCTGATGCATCTCCTCAGCATTCTCTCCAAGGCAATCACATCCTTTAGAGAAATGATCAGAACTGCTCACAAATTCCAAATGGGGCCAATTTATTCTGTTCTTTTGCATGTTGCTCCATGTGCTTACATGTATATTGTTGAGCCAAAACATTACGACCACCTGCCTAATATACTGTTAGTCCTCCGTGTGCCGACAAAACAGCGCCGACCCGCCGAGGCATGGATTCTACAAGATTCCAGAAGGTGTCCTGTGGTATCTGACACCAAAACATTAGCAGCAGATCCTTCAAGTCCTGTAACATGCGAGGTGGAACCGCCGTGGATCTGACTTGTTGATACAGCACATCCCACAGATGCTCAATTGGATTGAGATCTGGAGAATTTGGAGGCCAGGGCAACACCGTGAACACTTCATGTTCCTCAAACCATTTCCAAACAATGTGCAGTGTGGCAGGGTGCATTATCCTGCTGAGAGGCCACTGCCTTCAGGGAATACCATTGCCATGAAGGGGTGTACTTGGTCTGCAACAATGTTTAGGTAGGTGACGTGTCAAATTGACGTCCACATGAATGGCTGGACCCAGGACCCAGAGCATCACACTCCCTCCACCGGCTTGTCTTCCCACAGAATCCTGGTGCTATCACTTCCCCAGGTAAATGGCGCACACGTACACGGCCATCCACGTGATCTAAAAGAAAACGGGACTCATCGGACCAAGTGACCTTCCACAGCTCCAAGCTCCATTTCTGACGCTCGTGTGCCCAATGGAGGCGCTTTTGACGGTGGACAGGGGTCATCATGGGCACTCTGGATGCAGGAGAAATGGGCAGGAGTAAAGACCTGAACGATTCTGACAAAGGGCCAAATTGTTATGGCCAGACGACTGGGTCAGAGCATCTCTGAAACGGCAAGGCTTGTGGGGTGCTCAGCTGTGGTACCTACCGACAGTGGTCCGATGAGGGACAAACCGGCGACAGGGTGTTTGGCGCCCAAGGCTCATCGATGCGCGAGGCCAACGAAGGCTATCCTGTCTGGTCCGAACCGACAGAAGGTCTACTGTGGCACAAGTCACAGAAAATTTTAATGGTGGTCACGGGAGGAATGTGTCACAATACAGTGTATCGCGTAGCAACTGTCCATTACACTGGTACTCAAGTTCTTGCCTAGATCCCTTTTTAAAATTATGGCACCAACCATCTAGAATCTCTCATCTCTAGTGAAAATTATTTGCCATAGTTTTTCTCTGGTTTAACTACAAAAAAAATTATTTAGAATCTCATCCAGGTTTACATAATTATGGTCATTTGGTTTAGGATTTCCAGGTAATTCCTCTTTCAAAAGTGATATTCACGCTGGGAAAATAATTTGGGCACATAATTTGTGCATTTACTGGTAAATAAATCATTTACCTTGTAAATTAAGGCAGATCATACCAACAGCACAAAATAAAACAAGATGGAAAAAAAACCCAAAATCAAATGAACAAAATTTGAACAGCAAGAACGTTGTACAGGTAAGTAGATTATATCCACATCAACAAACACGGAGCCAAACTATGTATTCAAAATCAATAAGTGAACAATGAGGACATGACCTATGGAGTTATATAGCAATACTGAATATTTTGTTTCAGACTTCTGTGGAAATAAATATATCCGATAGCTTTGTTAGACTGGTAAACAATTGGATGGTTTGAGTGTGACCATGATATTCATTTTTTAATTGTGAAAATAAATCACATGATTAATATTCTGCTTTGTTTCAAAGGCATATTTGATTTCCTTTAATGTTTTTTTACTGACAAACAACTTTTTAAAAATATTTTAATTGAACATGGCACTGCTGCTCTGCGTAAAATGAAAAATATTTTGACACTTGCCAATTATTGGCCAATGAAATCTCCAATTAGATCCGTTTCATTCAAAGATTTGGAATGAAGGGATCTGTATATTTAAGATGTTAAATAATATATGTGGAATCAAAGCAGGTTTGCACAAGCTGATTTCTGGTTGCAGAATCATAATGGTTATGCAATAGCAGTGTAGACGATATTTAATAATGCATGTGTTGTGTGTGCAATCTCTGTTTTAGGCAAGTGATTTTGGTGATCAATGACTTGTCAGCACAAAATATATTTGCATAATCAAGTCATTTGAAGTTATCAAAATGACTGACACTAGAAAACCCACTGGTACCCATTGTTTAACCAAATAAAGTCTAATTTACTATGCATTTAAGTATCAGATCAAAATATGCTGCAGGTTAAGGAGTAATCTTTTACATGAAATTTAAATTGGACTATTCTGTATTCTATTGATTTTAACTGGCCAAAATTATACAACAAAATGGAACAGCTGTTCAAAATACAATGTTGTAAAATTATCTAACAACATTGTTTTTTTGTGCTGATTCTTCAAGATTATTGCCCCAATCTCAAATGCTTAGTGATTGTTATACCTTGTTATTCTGTTCTGTGGAAAAATGGATTGAAATCTGTTATTTCCTAAATTTTGAACTACCATTGATATTCTATTTTCCAAGCTTATTGCAGTGGGAATAAATGTAAATAAAGTACTGGGGTCTGTTAATGTGACCAGTCTTGGATAGGAAAGTAAGTTTCTATGCATTAGTTCACTTTGTTGTAGAATACTTACTCATTGAAATGCAGTGCAATTTTACAGAAAACTGAATACATTTGCAACATTAATTACTTAGTTGATGGCTAGAAGATAAAACATACCTAATCTTACAAAACCAGAAGTTAAAGGTTATCTGGCACACTGCAGAAAAACTTCTAGAAATGTAGACTTGAATTACAATCTGGACATTTCCCTTGTACAATCAAACGATATCTTGCATTTCCACAATTTGTTTTAGAGGTTGACATTTTTTTTTACAGAATCTAGGCAAATGTGCCTGTGGCAATTCCTTGGGTGAGAGGGAGTGGGGAGGGGAGAGACAATCAAATTGTATCCCACTCCCTTCTCTTTCCCATGATATGTCTGAAATGTAGAAACAAGGAACTGCAGATGCTTGTTTACAAAACAGAAAGAAGTCTGAAGAAGGGTCTTGACCCGAAACGTCAGCCATTCCTTCTCTCCAGAGATGCATGTCCTGCTGAGTTACTCCAGCTTTTTGTGTCTATCTTCGGTTTAAACCAGCATCTGCAATTCGTTCTTACAAAAAAAAGTGCTATAGTAACTCGGTGGGTCGAAATGCATCACTGGAGAAGATGGATAAGTGATGTTTTGGATCGGGGCACTTCAGACTGACTGGGGTGATAAGAAAACTGGAAGAGAGGACAAGGCCTAGATACAGGTGAGGGGGTTCTTTGGGCAGATAATGGGACAGACCAGCGAAAAGACAAGGTATGAGACAAAACGATTGAAAAGTTCCAATTATGAAGCCAGAGGCAGAAATAGAGAGGGAGGGGGGAAATGGGTATGAGGAGCACTGGGATGACGGGTGTATGGAGTTTGGTAGTTACATATACTAGAATTTAATGTTCATGCTATTGAGTTGTAAACTACCCAAGTGGATTACGCAGTGTTGTTTTTCCAGTTTCTGTAGCTTCACTCTGACGATGGAGGCGAACCTGGGCACAGGTCTGGATAGAACGAGGAGTTAATGGTTAGTAACGGATCCTGTGGGCCTTGGTGGACCGAGCGCAACTGTAAAATAGCCTCGTGGCATTAATGCTCAGATGGTGGTGATCTTGGCCATTATTTAATGACTAAAAACTTGAGAGTTCTTTATGATTTGGAAAAGTCAATGTATCCTTTTCAGGCGGGAGGCGTGTACTTAGTTGAGTGGTACCTACTGATAATGCACTGCAGTTGGGGAGAATCGGCGTGGGATCGTTTCCTAAGGTCCCCGATGCCGGGTCTAGATTTAACGTAGACTCAAAAAGCTGAAGTAACTCAGCGGGACAGGCACCAACCCTGGGGAGAAGGAATGGGCGACGTTGACTTAATTTAACGTCAATGGTTGCTCTTTCCTCCAGCTGCTGGTCAGTGCTTTTGTTTTTTTTTGTGGGGTTGGGGGGGGGGTATATTTCTGAGTTCGCTGCTGCTACAACAGGCGCCGGCAGGGCTTGTGAAGAGGAAACTGATTCTGTGCTCCCCGGTCACTGAGAACCAGAGCGGTCATCACGGTCACTGTTGCCGCGTCCACTCGCCGCCAGTGCCAGCGGCTGTCGTGAAATAAAACACCGCGCTTTACGGCTGGACAGGGCAGGTCAGTCGCGGCCCGATGACGTCAACGCGTCGGCGTCGTCCCTCCCGATTAAATAAATCGACGAATTAATTAACCGAGTTAATACCAACGACCGGATGGTTCGGCGGGAGCCGAGCGGCGGGCAGGCCGGCCGCTGAGCGGGCTCCGCCGGCCGGCTGCCGAAGGGCAGTTCGGAGACGGAAGGCGGTGAGGACAGAGGGGAGATATTGGCGCCGCTCATCGGTGAGTGTTCGGCGGGAGACGGCGGCCCCCACCTCCTCCCCCACCCCAGCGGTGCCGCCGCGCAACAACTTCGCCCTCCCCATCTCTTCCCTACCCCCCCTCCCCGGGCTGCGCCGCTGTGACCGTTGGCCGTGCGCGCGCACCGATCAGCGCCGCGCGCGCACCCGACATCTCTCTCCGCTTGCACGAGCCCCCCCCCCCGGACAATCGGGCCGAGCCGGGGGCGCGCCCGTCCTCACACCGTCCCTCGCCTGCCCAGAGCCGCCTCCTGAGCGTGGGCGTGGGCGTGGGCGGATGGGGGCGGGAGTGCGCTCGACCGCTCACCCGCCTCCACCTCCTCCACCCCTCTCCCAGCGGGTGCCATGTGTGTGTGTGTGTTCACTGGTGCGTCAAATGTCGCTCAGCATGGTGTCTGCCGGACGCTGCCCCCGGGGGAAGTATCTTTTCTTTATCCCTTCTCCCTGGAAAAAGGCAGGGGTGCAATGGAGGGCTTCATTTTCTCCTCAGCCACATGTGTGGGGTTAATCGGATGGCTCTTTGGGGCAGGCAAGATGAGCTGAGCTACTTTCTGCCATGAGTGAGGGATGGGACCGGAGCAGGGCATTGCTGTCATAAATTTGGCAAAACAACAAATCTATTCATACTCTTTGCTTAAAGCCTTCCCCGTTTTAATGTTTCTGCTACTTTCCCCAATTCTAGCTTGGTATCGGGTTTTAGGGACCGAGGATCTAGTGGGAGGGAGGAACTGAAAGGAATCCACATTAGTCATGAAATGGTGTTAGGTAAACTGTTGGGACTGAAGACAGATAAATCCACTGGGCCTGATGGTCTGCATCCCAGAGTACTCAAGGAGGTGGCCCGAGAAATCGTGGACGCATTGGTGATCATTTTCCAATGTTCTCTTGTGACAGGATCGGTCAAAGTCAGCATGGATTTATGAAGGGGAAATCATGCTTGACTAATCTTCTGGAATTTTTTTGACGATGTAACAAGTCGAATGGATAACGGGAAGCCAGTGGATATGGTGTACCTGGACTTTCGAAAAGTATTTGACAAGGTGCCATACAAGAGATTAGTGGGCAAAATTAAAGCACGTGGTATTGGGGGCAGGGTATTGACATGGATAGAGAACTGGTTGGCAGACAGGAAGCAAAGAGTAGGAGTTAAGGGGTCCTTTTCAGAATGGCAGGCAGTGACAGTGGGGTTCCGCAAGGCTCGGTGCTGGGACCCCAGTTATTTACAATATATTAACGATTTAGACGAGGGAATTAAATGTGACTTCTGCAAGTTTGCAGATGACACAAAGCTGGGGGGCAGTGTGAGCTGCGATGAGGCTGCAGGGTGACTTGGGAAGGTTGGGTGAGTTGGCAGATACAGTATAATGTGGATAAATGTGAGGTTATCCACTTTGGTGGCAAGAACAGGAAGGCAGATTATTATCTGAATGGTGTAAAGGGGAGGTGCAACGAGACCTGGGTGTCCTTGTGCATCAGTCACTGAAAGTAAGCATGTAGGTACAGCAGGCAGTGAAGAAAGCTAATGGCATGTTCGCCTTCACTGTGAGAGGATTTGAGTTTAGGAGCAAGGAGGTCCTACTGCAGTTGTACAGGGCCCTGGTGAGACTGCACCTGGAGTAACTTGTGCAATTATGGTCTCCTAATTTGAGGAAGGACATTATTGCTATTGAGGGAGTACAGTGTGGGTTCACCAGGTTAATTCCCAGGATGACGGGACTGATATATGATGAAAGAATGGGTCGACTAGGCTTGTATTCACTGGAATTTAGAAGGATGGGAGGGGATCTTATAAAAACATATAAAATTCTTAAAGTTTGGACAGGCTAGATGCAGGAAAAATGTTCCCGATGTTGGGGGAGTCCAGAACCAGAGGTCACAGTTTAAGAATAAGGGGTCGGCCATTTAGGACTGAGATGAGGAAAATATTCTTCACCCAGAGTTGTGAATCTGTGTTATTTTCTGCCACAGAAGGCAGTGGAGGCCAATTCACTGGATGTTTTCAAGAGAGAGTTAGATTTAGCTCTTGGGGCTAAAGGAATCAAGGGATATGGGGAAAAAGCATGAAAGGGGTACTGATTTTAGATGATCAGCCATGATCATATTGAATGGTGGTGCTGGATCGAAGGGCCGAATGGCCTACTCCTGCACCTATTTTTCTATGCTTAACAGTAGTGCCTTCAGGCTCATTACTGCGTTGTCTGTAGTTGTCATGTTTGCACATGATCTTTTGGCACGCCACGATAAATTAGCACGGTTGTCAATTTGCTTTGCGATTGTGGCAGTTTTTGAATTTTATTGATGCTTGCTATTGAAAAATCTGTACCTTTTGGATGTACACTAGGAAATATCTCAAAACTGCAAAGCCAGGGGTCTGATTGTGACGATCCTTTTTATTCAAAGAGGGAGGAGTGAGTGATATTTTAGGATCAAACTTAAAGTATACAATCAATGTCGATATTCTTTTGTTTTCATTTCAGATTTACTATTTGTATATTGAAAATTTAAATCAGGAACATTTGATAGCACCATGCAGTCACTAACCAGTCATAAATGTTAATATGGACAAATGATTACTTTATGCTTTCATGTTCGTGATTCATCAAGCTTATGAGGATTTTTTTAACAATTACTTTCTAAGAATTGTAAAAGAACTAATATGGAAGACCAGGAAAAGTAGGGAAAAGGAATATTATAAATATTTTATGCAACATCATCCATTGTAAGTGAAATGCACACTGCAACCTCATGGTGAAGTGCCAAAACAAGCTGGTTGATCTATGAATTCCTTTTTCTCTTTCTCAGCTTATAACCTCATAGTTTTGCACTTCACAGTTTTCATTTAGAGTTTGACAATTCTATCTTCTGTGACATTTATACATGTGCCAGTTTGTGTTTTATATCTTATTCTTATATCATTTTCTTTGAACAGTTTGAAGGCCGAGAATGAGACTCATTAGGGACAGAAATGGGTAAAATATCAGGTTTTAATGTTTTGTATAAGAAGGAACTGCAGATACTGATTTAAACCGAAGATAGACACAAAAGGCTGGAGTAACCACACAGCAGCAACTCTGGGGAGAAGGAATGGGTGAAGTTTTGGGTCGAGTTGAGATAGAAGGTGCAGTATATACTGGAACTGGGGTAAACAGCACTAGGATCAGTTGTGCCTGGTAAGGAGATACATTAGCATTGAGTTTACCAAAAACAGAATGCAATGAAACTTGCAGTTTGCAATCCAATCTTGAATGAGAAAGATTACATGCATTAGGGCTGAAATTGAACAAGCTTGTTCTTTGAGGAATCATTTGAAATATTTTGTTTCAAATTAATGCTGTGTAATTTTCTTCTTTGCAAAACAATGGCAATGCAGTGGAATTGTCAGAAGAACCAGAGAAATAATTCATTTATTTGTTACTTAAACGTTGCCCTGAGCTGCCAAGAAACTTGCCTTGGCTCAAAGACTTTAAAAATACAAGCCTGTTATTCATCCTTTCTCTCCTATTTTCTGTACTGTAATTTATTGAACTAAATGTACACAATTTTAGCTGCTAGTAATGAATTTTATTGGTAACTAGGGTAGGTAGCACAGTGACAGCTGTGAATCGTGGTAATTTTGTTTCGCCAGCTAAGTTTTTCAGTCACTGCTGATGATGGTCTTATAGTCCAAAGATATTCTAGGTTTGAATTGAAAAATCACCTTTTTATCCTTTCTTCTTTGAACAAAAGATTCAATCATTTTCCAGTGAATCAAATCTTGACCTCCAGTGTAGTGCAAAACCTGACATGGGATCTCTGCTGCATTTCAACATGTCTGCATTGTGACCATGTCACTTTCAATATAGCCACGGTCTAATGGTTTGGTTAGCCGTTCATTTCAGTTTATACAAATTCTCTTCCCAGGAAGTGAACATGAAATGTGACAGTGCCCTTAAAGCATTCTGGAAGCAATCGATTAAGTTCTAGTTAAAGAGTTTTTTTAACTTTGTGGTATCGAGGCTGTTTTGAGCCATTGCTGGAAGGCAGTTATTCTCAACAGACTGACCATGTTTAAGTAAGATTTGGGTGTCAGTAAACATAGTGATGTTTTTCTGAGATGTGAGATGTGTTTCTTTTTGCAGTATCAATTTGCCAGTAAACAATATTTATGTAAAATGCAAGAATAGTTTGATATTGAATTGAAACAATGCCTTTTTCTTTAAGTTCCTGGATGGCAACAAAGTTTTGAGTGGGCCATATCTGCATAGACTCCATCACTCTACTTTTCAGGAATAAAACATCAATGTGCAGCACGTTGTCACTGGGAGTAGACACAGTGGTTGCTGCACTCAAATAAGTGGCTGGAAAGAAAACTCTGAGGTACCATTTAGTCAGAAAACTTTTGGTCAGAGAAGGCCTGAACTATCAACATGATGAACTCTCATCGACCTATTTGTTATCTTGACTTTATGACAGGAAAGCCAAAGGAACTTACCTTTGCGCCTTTATAATGATAGCTCAGCTCAACCTTTATATTTAAAAAAAGATCTCTGCTTCCTGACAGGTGTGTCTTTTGTCTATCATGAAGACAGTGGTACCTCAACAAGCTAGTCCCATGTGCAGTTTCAACTGCCTGGCCAAGCTATAATCTCCCATGTAGTTTTCTTACCACTTCTGTATTTTTCATGTTTGGAACATCATATCCTCTCCTTGCTAAAGGACTGAAGCTGCACATTTTAAATTGGGGGCTCTTTGTTTGCAGGATTTTGGGCACTGAATGCACCACTTCTGGAATTGTACCTTGTGCATGGTTTTAGACAATAGGTGCAGGAGTAGGCCATTCGGCCCCTTGAGCCAGCACCGTCATTCAATGTGATCATGGTCGATCATTCTCGATCAGTACCCCGTTCCTGCCCTCTCCCCATACCCCCTGACTCCGCTATCCTTAAGAGCTCCCTTGAATGCATTCAGAGAATTGGCCTCCACTGCCTTCTGAGGCAGAGAATTCCACAGGTTTTATAGTCTTTGCAAACTAAATGGAGTTTAGTTTTTGTCAATATTCTTTGAAGCTATCATTTTTGTCATAATTGTACGGTCTAGACACTGTACAGAGAACCAGGGCCGACAGAATTTATTCCATTGATGGGGAAGAATCTAACAATTTGTGACTAATCTGTTTTAGGTTCATGGTGTTCTGATGACTCATTGGACTGTTATGTTCTGGACTAAAAAAAAATGAGAAGTGATGAAGTTAAAAGAAAAACACTGTTCAATTTCCAGGAACATTTTAAAGAACAGATTAAAAGCAGAGACGAATGTTTTCTTTTTCTGTTATGGAACCAAACCGACAATGTAAAAAAAAAAAGACATTGTTTGGGGACAATCTAGAGTAATAGTCGAATAGTGTGAAAACTTGTCTGTTGGCCCAACTAGCTCACGCTAAACAACATGCACTAATCCCAACTGCCCACACTTGGCCCATAAACCTATCCTATCCATGTACCTGTCCAAATGTCTTTTAAACATTATGATAGTACATGCCTCAACAACCTCCTCTGGCAGCTCGTTCCATATACCCACCACCCTTTGTGTAAAAAAAATGTTAGCCCCCAGGTTCCTATTAAATCTTTCCTCCTTCACTTTAACCTATGTCCTATTGTTCTCAAATACTTTTTTTCTTCCTTCCTACTCTTTGTCCCAATGTGGCTTGCTGCATGGCTAAACTTGAATGTTATAGCTGCAATATAAAATTTAAAGTATATTGTATTGTTGGTGGTATCAGGGATTGTGCTGATGAACCGTACTCTGCAGTTCTGTGCAAAATTTGCACCGAGATTGATGTATTTATGAGAACCTATTAATTGAAATCTTGCTCAAATTATAGTTACATTTTATTTGAGTTTGAATTTGGTGACATACTTAGGCAAATGAAATTTACTTTTGGCTCTAGATATTATGGTTGAGTGGGTATTACATTTATTAAAGACTTATTGCTCGTTACTCGCCAATGTAATAAAATACTTACTGGTGGAAGTATTGTCTTTCAAACCGGATGTCAAACCAAGGCTTATTCAGCCACATTATAACGTAATATCCCGTGACTCTATTCTCAGAGTTGAAAGCTTTTCTGGTACTTTGGCCACCATTTATTCCTCATCCGCATCACCAAAACAGATTACCAAGCCGTGTCATTTGCCTGATGTTTTGTAACATAAAAGAACTTGAGATGTATGTAATCAAATTGGAGCCAAGCCATGAGAAACAAAATCAGGAAAGTACTTTTTCTACACTGTAATAATAATCTGAAGTTCAACACCTTAGGGCAAGCTGTAGATGTATTTGGTTATTAGGTCAACGCAATTTCTTTACCTTGGTGTGAGTACTTAACTTGCAGGTAAATACAATATCCACGTGCCATTGCTACGAGTACTTGCCTGTTTCAATGCAACATTCTTGAATGCACCTTTTGGGATTTACTGTAGGCTTGTTTATGTTAATGTTTATGCCACACACTTTTGTGTCCCTCAGATTTTATTTTTGTGCCTGACAGGTTTTCTGAGTCATTGATAACTTGATTTTGTTATAATGCCATAAATTGGAGTGAACCTTTTTAGATGTATTTACTTGTGCCTTGCTATTTATTCACTGAATGTGGACAATGGTGGCAATACGAGTCTTTATTGTTCATTCTTAATTACCCCGAGAACTCGGGAAACCGCACTGCTGTAGATCTTGAGTCACACATGGACCAGACAAGATAGGGATGGTAAATTTAGTTCCCTGAGGTACATTAATGAGTGATATGAATTTTTAATGACAGTCTAGTACTTTTGCTGCTTATGATTATTGGGGGGGAAAAGCTTTTAAAATTTCAGATTTATTCAATTTGTTGAATTTAAATTCTGCAGCTGCGACATGGCATTTCAACCTCTGCAGATCAGTGGACTAGAAAGCTAGCTGCTAATTCAGTAACCTAACAGCACTGTGTATGTGTGTCACAGTCTCTGACTCAGTCTATCCATCTGCGTTTGTGCTTCAGTTGTGACTGCTCCCATTCCTCTGTCAAATGAGAATGTTTCCAATACAGTAGATTCCAGCGCATCCAAAGCACACAAAAATATAAAGTTTTTCTTTGTTTTTAAATTGGTTAAATACACAACTATTAAGTAGAGAGTTTCAAGTTTTACGCAGAGCTGCCATGATGGATCAGTGATGAATTTTCAAATCGGGTTTGTCGATATCATGGATTGAAATCTAAGGTAGTGGTGTTCCTTTTTACCACTGCCTTTTGTAGAGGTCATGCTTTTGGGAAGTTCTGTCAGACTAGGCTTAGCAAGAAACTGCAGTACATTTTTCAGATGGTGTACATTATGCAGTGTATACTATCTACAAAATGGAGATTGTGAAGGTTAAGGGTAATGATTTGGACAAATGAGCTTACTTTCTCTTGACTGATGTCTGTTCAGTCAAGTGTTGTAGAAGATGCAGTCATCTAGGCAGGTATTCCTACCTCCCTTTGTAGCTTGATACATTATGAGAGAAATGGAATGAGAGACGGCTGTCATAGCTTACATGTAGCCACAGTATTTAAAAACAGGAAACACTGGAAACACATTCAGCAGTCCAGGCAATATCTGTGGGAAGAAAAAAACTGAATGTTTCAGCTCTGGGACTCGTCATCAGAAAGACTTGAAACATTAACAGTTTCTCCTTCCACGGTTGCTGCCTGACCTACTGAATTTTTCCAATGTTTTCCGTTTTTATTTCAGATTTCCAACTACTGCAGTTTAGGGAGGATTTTTGGCCACAGTATTTATGTGGTTTGATCAGCGAAATTTCTGATCAATGGTGACACTCGGAGTGTTGATGATAATAATCCCGTTGTACATCAATGGCCGGTGGGTCGACTTACCATTTCCTGATGATCATGCCTTGCACTTTCACAGTACAAATATGATTTTCCACTCACTGGGCCATGCTTAATACTCAAGAATGGGCCGGTGAGTGGAAAGTCACATTTGTACTGTGAAAGTCTTGGTCTTAGTACATGCAGGCTTGAGCTGCTTTTTCTGAAAAGTTGTAATTGTCTTTTTGTGTAATCCAATTTCACCTATGTAAATTTATGTAATTAAAATGTGTGAGTTTTGGTATCTTACTGTAGAACTCTGTTGAGATGAGAGGGTCGATTTTCCATGTTTCAATTCTTTATTTAGTCAATGCTCCAATGATACGTATCAAAAATATGGACTCATTTTTAAGTGGTAAGTAATTTTTGTAGCCATGAAGTAACATTTTCTTCATTTTTATCTACAGATGAATGCAATGTGATAGCACTACTGCCCACGGGGAGGAACCTAAGATATAAGCCTGAAGGTAGATCAACAAAAAATTGATTTTTTTAAAAAAACAATTCACTTTCACTGCTGACCATGGCCAGCAAAAGGAAGTCTAAAATTCCTTGCATGGTCCCTGCAAATGAAACTCTGGATCAGAACCACGATCAGGATATGATTACAGATGTTGATGATGATCTTCCTCCAGATATTTCTGATGAGAGTATGGCAGCAGATGGTGCTGTAGTTGATGATGAGAATATTGCAGAAAAGGAAGTACAAGATAACCAAATCAAGAAACCAGAAGGAGGCTATGAGTGTAAATATTGTACTTTTGAAACACAAGACTTAAATGAATTTACAGTACACGTTGACTCAAAGCACCCAAATGTTATTCTCAATCCATCCTATTTCTGTGTGGAATGTAATTTTATGACCAAAAGGTATGATACTCTTAATGACCACAATGCCAGATATCATTCGGGTGACATAAATTTTAAACTTAAAATGGTGAAACACAATAATCAAACTGTCTTTGAACAGACTGTTGAAGAATGCAATAGTAATGGGGTTCCTACAAATGAAGATCAGTCAGAAAACATTGACACCACTCCAACAGGAATATCAATAAGTAAAACGCCAATCATGAAGATAAAAAATAAAAATGAGACCAAAAGAATCTCTCTGTCTCCAAGTTTTGTGGATGAATTCACTGCTAGACAAGAAAGTAATGATGAGACAGTGGGCACCAACTCGGTCTTGGGATCTACGAGTACCAGTGGAATTTGTATTCACCAGGAAGCAAATGGTGTTATACTTGATTCAGTAGGTATGAGCCAATTGATACAGTCTCCAAATTCTAATTTAATTCCAAAAGTTATGATTCCTTTAAACAGCATTCCAACTTATAACACTAATATGGATGTAAATATTCACCTAGTGAACTCATTCAACAAATTTCCCTATCCTACGCAGTCAGAAGTTGTAACGTTAAAAACTCAGACAAAATATACAGAGGAACAGATTAAAATCTGGTTCACTGCTCAACGGCTCAAGCATGGTATCAGCTGGACCCCAGAGGAGGTGGAAGACGCCAAAAAGAAACTATTTAATGGCACTGTGCACACTATACCGCAAACAATTACAGTCATACCTGCACAGATTTCAACATCTGCTAATGGATTGCAGCAGATCTTTCAACCTTGTCAGATAGTTGGTCAGCCAGGTATTGTCTTGGCACAGGTTACCAGTAAAAACGTGGTCACTGGGAATTCTCCGGTTACTGTCACCGTTGCAGGAGTTACAAATCAAATGCAGTGGCAAAAGCGCAGCATGCAGGAGAGTGAGACAGGACCTGAAGCAAAACGACTAAACAACTCTCAGCTTCCTCAATTTGCTTCACAAGGAGGTTCCCTTAATTCTCTCTCTGGTACAGATCCATACAGTGTCCGCCTCAAAAAGACAAAAGAGCAACTGAATGAACTAAAAGCCAGCTTCAATAGGAATGCATTTCCCAGCGATGCAGAAATTGCTAGAATCATACAAGTAACAGGCCTCACCAGAGGTGACATTAAGAAGTGGTTCAGTGATACACGGTACAACCATAGAAATTCAAAATGTAATCAAAATGTCAATATTGCTGAAGTCAGCAGCACCATCATTTTGGATTCTGGAGATGACATGATTTCTGAATCACTTGCAGTAAATCAGCAGAGGAAACATGGGTGGAATGCTTTCCCAGATTTTACTCCTCAGAAGTTCAAAGAGAAAAGTGCAGAACAGCTTCAGATCCTCAAAGAAAGTTTTCATTTTAGCCCATTTCCCACCGATGATGAGATTAACAAGCTAAGAACTGAAACAAAACTCACTAGAAGAGAAATCGACGTCTGGTTTTGTGAGTGGAGGAAAATTAAAATTTCAGAAGATAAAAGTGATGAGAGCGGAAAAATTATTGATGGTGAAGTTGATGTCAAAAATAAGGACTCTGAAGCAGGGCGCACAAATTCACATTATGGGCAAATTCATACCACATCGTTGGCCAGTGGCTTAGCAATACCAAGAGTAATGGCAGCTGCCGTTAACAGACTGTATAAGAAAACTCCAGAGCAGCTACATCTGCTTAAAAGTGCATTTGTTCGCACGCACTGGCCATCCCCAGAGGTATATGACCAATTAGCTCTAGACACTGGACTGGCCAGAACTGATATTGTAAGTTGGTTCGGAGATACCAGGTATGCTTGGAAAAATGGCAACTTGAAATGGTACTATTATTATCAAAGTGGTAACATGGACACTCAAAATGGGCAAACCCAGGTTACCTCCAGAAGGACTAAAGGTAGAGGTAGATCAAGAGGCAGACCACATGGAAGAGGAAGAGCAAGGGGGAATGGAAGGTCTCGCAACTGGAGCAGAATGACATCAAGCAAAGTATCTACGGAACTCGCTTCAGGGAGAAATGGTCTTGAACAATACTACTTGAAACACAAATATTTAAATGAAGAAGATCTTGATGATCTTGTGGCAAAATCAGGCATGAGTTATGAAAATATCAGGGAATGGTTTGTACAAAAGCAAACGGAAGTTGTTGTTTCGGAGAGCAATAATTCAGATGGACAGTACCCTGGTGAAGATGAGAAAAATGAGCCACTTGAAGAGGATGATGATTGGGCAGGTGAAGAGAATGAAGATGATGCCTCTGATAGAAGTGGCAGCAATGATGTGTGGAAACCTCCATCGCAAAAAGAAAATGAAGTAACACACCTGAACCAGATGATGAACACTAGGTAGAGAATTCTAACATAAAAATGTAAGTAAATATAAGTATCTTTTACATTTTGTACTAAGAAATCTCAAACCACAATTGGGAAATAGTACATCAATAGTACAGCACAATACTAAAAGTCAACAGTTTCCTTTTAGTAAATGAATCTGGAATTCTCAATTATTCCCATGCTGTGTACCATCAGATATTGATTTAGCACACGCAGAATGGACGATTTTTCTTTGTATATAGAATAATTTGATGGTGACCTGTTGTACTTAATATGGCTGGTGTAGAGGACATTTCTATTTTATGATTCCCATTAGTACAAGATGATACAGAAGGGTCTTGACCCGAATCGTCACCCATTCCTTCTCTCCTGAGATGCTGCCTGACCTGCTGAGTTACTCCAGCATTTTGTTCATAATTTCAATTCACTTTAATAGCTTTTATGATTTATTTTTGTTCCATCGGATTTTAAAAACAGGTGGTCCCAGAAATTGTTAGATCCTTTCTTTTGTTTAAGTAATGGGAAGCTTAGACGGTTAATTATACCATGGCACATATGTTTGTTCTTGTACTTGCCGGCTATATGTCAAGATTTTGATCTATGCTACTTTTAATAGTACCAGGACTAATGGGAACCAGTATCAATTCTAATAAGTAAATATCTTTCAATATCTATTTTAAAAACTGGTTTTAAATTTTGTCAACTCAGTCATTTAATTGCTTGCAATTTGTATATTTTTTGAAGAAATTACATTAAAAATGCCATTATTAATTGAATTCCTAACATCAGGAGGGAAAAAAAGACCTGATTTGTTTATGAAATATTCACCTCCCGGTGGTCAAAAATGGTTGTAATTAATGCATTTATGAAACATTATGTCTTGAAAATGTTTTGGTTTTATCTGATTCCAGCAGTTAAATACTAAAGTCAGATTCTCTTTTTTTTAATTGGTTTTTCTCTGTTGAAAAATAAAGTAAGTTACCAATTAAAAGTTTGATTCACAATATCCATCAATGTGTAAAACAACATTATTTGATCCCACTGGCAAATTGCATATTGTTGGAAATACTTCAGTGTTTTAATTTGAAATTGCAAACAATATCCCCATACTTAGTTGCTCTGCATTGATGTTTCTTCCCCATCCCTCCCTTTCCATGTGCAAATTGTGTGCCTGTTTCTGCAGTTAACTATATTTTATTGAAGTACTTCAATCTACTTAAAATAAAATTCCACTGCATTTCAGTTACAATTGCCTTTTTTTAAGTGTGTGTGCGTGTATATAAAAAGGAGATCATCACCTTGTTTCAGTTTAGTTTATTGTCACGTGTACCGAGGTATAGTGAAAAGCTTTTGTTTCTGCTAACCAGTCAGCTGAAAGACAATACACGATTACAATCGATCCATTTACAGTGTATATATTTGCATGATAAGGGAATAACGTTGAGTACAAGGTAAAGCCAGCAAAGCCCGATCAAGGATAGTCTGAGGGTCACCAAAGAGGTAGATAGTAGTTCAGCACTGCTCTCTAGTTGTGGTTGGATGATTCAGTTGCCTGATAACAGTGACTTGGGAGCAACTCTCCCGTTACACCACTATGCCGCCCCTGTGCAGGTACATAGTTCTCTGAAAGTCGTGTCACGGGTATATAGGGTAGTCAAGAAGATTGTAGGGTACATTCGCATTCTTCAGTCAGGGTATTGAGTACAGAAGTTGGGGTGTTATGTTACAGTTATACAAGGCCTTGGTAAGAAACATAGAAAAATAGGTGCAGGAATAGGCCATTTGGCCCTTCGAGCCAGCACTGCCATTCAATCTGATCATGGCTGATCATCTAAAATCAGTACCCCGTTCTGGCTTTTTCCCCCATATCCCTTGATTCCTTTGGCTCTAAGACCTAAATCTAACTCTCTCTTGAAAAGAGTGCTTTTGGAGTACTATGTTCAGTTTTGGTCACCCTGCTATAGGAAGGATTTTCTTTGGCTGGAAAGAATGCAGGAAAGATTTACAAGAATGGTGCCAGCACTTGAGGGCCTAAGCTAAAGTGAGAGATTGGACAGCTAGGACTTTATTCCATGGACATTGGGCCAAAGGACCTGTTTCCACGTTGCATGACCCTATGACTAAATACACAACACAAATGATCTTTAACTTATTGAGTCCACAGAGTTTTAGTTTTCAGTTTGAGTTTAGTTTATTGTCACTTGTACTGAGGTATAGTGAAAATCTTTTGTTGTCTGCTAAGCAGTCAGCAGAAAGATAATACCAGATTACAATTGAGCTATCTACAGTGTACAGATACATGATAAAGGGAATAACATAAGTACCGTTTATTGCAAGATAAAGTGCAGTTAAGTCCGATCAAAGATAGTCCTAGGATCTCCACTGAGGGTGATAGTAGCTCATGACTGTTCTCTAGTTGTTGGTAGGATGGTTCAGTTGATTGATAACAGCAGGGAAGAAACTATCCCTGAATCTGGACATTCTTGTTTTCACACATCTATACCTCTTGCCTTGTTCTTGACAATATGGACCAAAGAGGGGAACATTCAACCAGTATTTCACTTTTGATTGCAATCTAGTAAATGATTACAAAAAAATCATTGGTTGCAAGTGGGAACGCACAAAAACATGTATTTATCAATTTTAGATGCATATGCAGCTTGTGAAGGCTTTTGGAAAAGCCTAAACATCCTTGTCAGTCTTTCTGAGGAATGCTGGTAAATTTCAACAAAGTTGTCAGAATACAATTTTAACTTTGAGGTTATGCTACAATTTTGTATAACACGTGTTTTATAAGAATTTTATGTGTTTGTAACAAGTATAAATTCATTACTTGTATATTTCATGCAGTACTCTTATATTATATATTTTTTTTAAATCCATTGCTTACCTAGTTGTGAACATAAGGTTTAGACAATAAATGATGGGGCCACAACTAATCATCTAATTGTAAGAAATTAATTTTAAGCATTTTCATATAAATGGTGAGAATTCCTTGATTTGTGAAAATGTCATCTACATTCTAAAGATCAAATTATCTAATGCATACATACAAAATCTTTTAACCCAAAACTTTGACTATCCATCATCTCTACAGATGCTACTCAACCAGCTGAGTTGCTCCAGCAGTTTGCTTTTTGCTCCAAAATTGGACCTTTTTTGTCAGTTTGGTGGAAACCTAGAGTGTGTGTGCACATGCACGTAACTTAATGTAAACAGAATGTATTCAACATGAATTCAGCACCGTGATCGTGTACATTAATAGTATATATCATTCCCAATTGACATATGGAGACAATTTATTCCCGTCTTCTCTTGCATTTCCTCGGTTATTTAAATCCTAGTAACAACATAGAAAACGCAAAACGTCCAGAGGTACGTGGGTTAGTTAGATGAAATAGAATAAATATGGCCATTGAAGGAATTTTTGATAGCAAGGCAGAATAATCTTTCATTAAATATCTTAGAAACTACAAATATGATATTACTTTAGAAGACTTGATTAATATTTATGTCCTGCAAACATCTTGAAGCTAATGGAAAATGCTACGGTGAGGAGCAACTATAGTATGTATGAAAGAGTTTTAGAAGACTGCTTATAAATTTCCTGATAGATTTACTTTTATTCCTTAGGAACAGCAAATAAGTAAAAGTCTTCTGTGGACCCTTTGGATAAAGAACCAATTTGGAGAATCGTCAATTCTCGTTTTCTTCCGTGAGCTGCAAGATTACGTCCATAAAGAAATATCCATACACCACACATTTTATTTCTGAGTAAAATATAGGCTTTTTTAAACATTTCCACATTGCCAAAGTTTTAATACAGCTGAAAATAACTTTTGTACATAGCTATTGTTATGGGTCAGATTTGTACAGTTTGGGATTTTATTACATTTTTACTGAAGTTTAATTTTGGAGATAACTGAGCACAATTTTTTTTTAGATGTAGCGACCATATTTTCTCATGCGGGCTCTTAACATCAACCATATAGTTTGGCTCAGTCTGATGTAGTAGTTTGTTGCCTTCTGATACTGCAGTTGGAGTAAAATATGAGCAATTTAATCGCATTTCAGCATTCATTTAAAATACTGGTAATCAGCTATCAGTGAAGAAATGTAAATGCTTATATTTATGACTTAATTATGCATGGTGTTTTTTGTACATGTGCTGGAAAAACACCTCCTCAACCTCCTCAATTCTATGCTTTAATCTTTAGTAGCTACTTGAAATGACACTTATTGTAGGTGTAGATCAAGCCAGCAGAATTGTTTTCCTTTAATTATTTTCTTCAGAAGCCATATTCCAATTGCTAGTATTTTTCGGTATTTTCTGCAAGTCATTTTGTATGCTGAAATTAGAAAAATGCTTCTTCTATATATACAATACTACATTTATATAATATATAGTATTTAAATATATGCGTTAAGGGGGTTGCAAGCTGTGGTTTGAAAAACAAAAAACAGTGTGTCCAGTTCTAATTTTTCCACACTATTTATTGTACTTCTGAGTATGTGTACTGTGAGAATAAACATTGAAGAGATTATTTTACTTTATTGTAGTTAGCAATTCACCACCGTAGCTATCTGTAGTTAGAAATTTTTACGTGTGTAAGAATTGACCATTCATGCTCATCCCTTTCAGTACTTATTGTTTAGATTATTTTCTGAAAATTAAAAAAAAATCTATGAAACACTAATGGTGAGGTAAACCTGTCAAGTTTAGTTTTAGATACCTATTTCTATAGAAAATGTTGAACTCTATACAAATTTCAATCATGACTACAGTCATGGCTGGTGAATGCGCAATTTTATTATGCAAAATGTATTTGCACGGTTATTATACAAGTACTGTATACTAGATTCTTCAAAGTTTGATAATTATTAGATTACAACTTTGGCTGTCTAACCTCGACTGGCACATGCAAGTCATGACAATATTTGGGCCTGCACTAGCAATTCTCAAAAAGAATTTAACTTTTTATTTTCCTTAACAGTTTTAATATTCTCTAGCTGCTGTGGACCCATTGGGTCCAAACCTCTCCTGCATTGGTCTAGCACCCTTCCCTTCCCCTCCCCCCCCCCCCCCCCTTATCTTCCCCTCCCCCTCCATCCCACTCACCCACTCCATCCCCCCTCAACCCCTCTTAAAACTCCCCCGGGGCCGGGGGCAAGCGAGGGGGGAGAGGAAAGGGGAGAGTGAGCCATTCACCCCGGCCCTGGGCGGCCATCGCGGCAGCCAGCAGCAGGAGAGCGGATGCAAGGCGCTGCCGCATGTTCATCCTGCCAGTAGCCATCTTGTTTGAGCTTCTCTCTGTCGCCGTGCTGCACCAGGGGAGGAAGGTCAGGCGGGGGCCCAACTGCACACGCGGATCCGGCGACCATCTTCTTTGGCCTTCTCCCATTGTGACGTCGAACACGGAGGTATTACTGCGTAGGCGTGGCTGATGGCCACGGCAAATGGAAAAGTGATTCATTAAAGTTTAAAATGTGAATAACACTTAAAATATAACAACAATTTGAACGAAACTTGCTACTGCACACCGCAGGACAATGGTCAGTAAGGTGGGCCTAAAATTGTTGCGCTTTGGCTGCAACAATTGTACCGTTTTGGCTGCATTTTGGGAACAAACAAACATACAAACATACAAGATGAGAGTTTTAGTAATATAATAATAATAAGCTGCTGTGGATCTGTTGAGTCCAAACCTCTCCTATATTGGTGTAGCACCCTTCCCTTCCCCACTCCCCGCCTTCCCCTCCCCCTTACCCACTCCATCCCCCCTCGACCCCCTTATCCTCACCTCACCCACTCCATCCCCCCTCAACCCCCCTTAAAACTCCCCCAGGGGCGGGCGAGGGGGGAGAGGGAGCCTCCCACCCCGGGAAGCCATCGTGACGGCCAGTAGCAGGAGCGCTCTCCTCCTCCCCCCCCCCCCCCCCCCCCCCCATTGGCCACCACTCCCATCACTCAGGCGGGTCCCGCCCCCCTCCGAGCGGCAACTCTCCCCCAACTGTGCACGTGCGGATCCGGCAGCCATCTTGTTTGACCTTCTCCCATTGTGATGTCGGACACGGAGGTATTACTGCACAGGCGCGGCTGACGCCCACAGCAAGTGGAAAAGCGATTTATTAAAGTTTAAAATGTGAATAACTCTTAAAATATAACAACAATTTGAAATAAACTTGCTACTGCACACTGCAGGCCAATGGTGAGTAAGGTGGGCCAAAAGTTGTTCCTCTATCGTGTACCATTTTGGTTGTATTTCGGGAACAAAATACATACATACACCCATACATACGAAATGAGAGTTTAGTAATATATAGATAGATTAGGATCATGATGAAATTTGATCTAAATTTATCTAAATTTATAATAATATGGGCTTGGTCAGATCTTCAGGTTTAAAGTATACCAATGGTAATTTGGTATTTAAATTTGGCAAAGGCTTTTGTTGCACATGACTATGCAATTTGTTGTTGTTCTAAACACATTTGGGAAATACTAGCTAGTTAGACCCAATACTTGTTCTGGCTTGCTGGTGCTGCAGGTTTTAGTTTGCACAGAGAACTGGTCATCGTAAAGATATAGCATCATATTTAAAAAATGCTAATAATTATCACTGGTAACGAATGATGAGAAAATAACCAGCCCATGCATTTTTTTTAATGGAACTCGAAATAGGCTAATTGTATCCTCTCCATTTTTTAGACCCCTCCCCAAGAAGACTCGTGTAAAAAATAAAATGAAGTTTTGAAATATCAGAGTTCATATTTAATCAAAATTGTAGAGGCCTTAATGCATCACATGTTGATTTTTTTTTTGCCCCAAGATACCTTGTTATCGATTCACAATTTTTTTGTTACATAACCCAGTGACTTGAACCTGGTTGGCTATATCATTAGTTATTGCCTTGCAGAACTCTTCTTGCTATTTACAAGTAGTCCTCTCTCCCAACTCAAAGTCCAATACATCTTGAAAGTATACTCATACTTGCCCTTTTGGGTTTGCACTGCAATCTTGTTTGTTCAGCCATCGCCCCTGTAGGTTCTGTAACACATGTGCAAAACGTGGTCAAAGAGAATTTTAATGTCTTTCAAGAATATCTGTGACTCCAATATAATCAGCCAGCATATATACCATTCTGAACAGTTTCAAGGTAACAGCACATTATAAAGATTTGTGGAGATTTTGTAAAGGCTTGTTATTTTTTTGAAATATTTAATCTGCCATTTTGCCATGGATTTTTTTTAAACAGATCTGTTTTGCTCTCTATTGCAGTTCTGTCTTGAAGGTTGTGTTTGTAGATCTGATGTCATTTTCCATCGACTACAATACAATGATTGTAATATGTGAATATAATGTTTCAAAATAAACCTCCATGCTGTGATTTATTGAGTTAGATTTTGTGCTACTTTCTCTATGTCTGCAGCAGACATTTTTATTACTAATGCATTTGTACATTTTCACTGACTGTTTCCTAATGTGCCGTAAAAGGAAAATGTTTGAACATTTTATTTATTGCTGGCTGAGTACCCCATTACCTTTGTTAGTGTTGAAACAATTATATTATTTTTTAAAGAAAATCAAGTCTGGTTGAACAAAGAGATGGATTGAACTTGCAAATTTGTGGCAAGGATCTGGGAGAAGTAATGCAACAGAGAGAAAATTCAGAAAAGTGGGTGAGGCAAAGTGTGAATACCTGAGATTACGTGAATCACAGCCAAAGCACGGATTAATTTTTCTGAGTCCACATTCTCTGACCTATTAGCTTTCCCTGTCCCAGGTGATCTATTTCCCTTGCAATGAAGTCATGTACGATCCCCTGATGCCAGTGCTCATGGACTGTTGTGGGTCTCAAACCTTTGAACCTAAGTGAGATCATGCAAAAGTAAACGTGGGGAAAAACCTATGTAAACTGCTGACATTTAATCTCTCAACAAGAGTTTGCAGGTTCTTCCTGTGACCATGTGGATTTCCTCCGGGTGCTCTGGTTTTCTCCCACATTCCAAAAACCTGTGGATTTGTAGGTAAGTCCCTGGTGTGTAGGAAGTGGATACAAAAGTAGGAGAGCACAGAACCAATGTGAATGGGTGATCAATAGCTGGCATGAACTCTGGGCCAAAGGGCCTGTTTCCATGCTGTGTCTCTAAACTAAACTAAAGTAACTTGCCCTTGAAAAATACATTAAACCAATGTGAAATATAGTCACTTGGTGGTTAATTTGTCCATGGCAGGCTTCCATAGAACAGTGATGTGATAATAATGAGATAATGTTTATTAAATCATGTAGATTTGTGGAACTGATATTGATCAGCACATAGGAGATATGTGGGAACTGAACTGTTCTTCCATCTTGTCATGATCATGGGCAACACTTCATACTATGGGAACTAAACGCTAGCTCTGCATTGTTTCCCATCAGTGCTTTGCCAAACTTGGCTGGTCACACTGACACACAAAAGTCAACAACTTGAACACCTGAATGTCTAGTTTTCTTAGTGATAAGGCTGTGTTTCTAGCAGAAAGGGTCTGTGGCACCAAACCTGGCTCTGAGGCACAGTGGGATAGGGTGAAGTCAGACAGGACGACAGTGATAGGAGACGATTGTTAAGGGGACAAACAGGAGATTGTGTGGCAGCAAATGACATTCCAGGATGGTGTGCTGTTTCCCTGGTGCCAGGATCCAGGAAGTCTCGGAGCGGCTGCAGAACATTCTCATGGGGGAAAGTGAGCAGCCAAAAGCTGTACACATTGGCACAAATGGCATAGATAGGAAAAGGGATGAGGTGCTGCACAATGAATATAGGGAGTTGGGCAAAGGTAAAAAGCAGGACTTCAAAGACAGTGATCTCCAGATTATTCCCTGTGCCATGTGTTAGTGAGGGTAGGTATATGAACATGGGACAGTGAATGCATGACTGATGAGTTGGTGCAGGAGATAGGGATTCAGATTTTGGACCATTGGGATCTCTTCTGGAGCAGAGGTGACCTTGTACACAAGGGACGGGTTTTACTTGAACTGGAGGGGGAACCCCTTCGCGGGTCGGAGCTGAAGCCCCGCGGCCGACGTAGCAGGGGCCTGGTTCTGCGCCACAGAGGCATCAGGAGGGGACCCGGCTGCAATAGTGGAGTGGAGACTGGTTAAAGATTGAAGGTTTCCGTCCCTGAAAAGCATGTTTTTAAAAAAATAACTTGGTAGTTGAATTATACTTTACTGTCACATGATCACCTGTGCCATTTTTTAAAAGTTGAATTTATTCCTTTCAAGTTAAGTTGTAAGCATTTGCAGGAGTGAAATTTGCGAAACCCCTGGATACCGGTTAAATAACTTTCACCTTTGTACATTTAAAAGGGGAGTAAGGAAGGGCAAAAAGAGGATTGTCAGCATGGCTTTGTTTATGGGGAAATTATCTCATAAATTTTAATTTTTTAAAGCAATGACAAGGAAAATTGACGGGGAACGTGCAGTAGACCTAGTGTACATGGAGTTAGCAAAATCTTTGGCAAGGTATTGGTCTGGAAGGTTAGATTACATGATTTTGGAAGAATTGCACACATATGGATACAAAATTGTTTTTAAGGTAAGAGGCAGAGCCTGGTGTAGAGCATTTTTCAGGCTGGAAGACTAACGAATGGTGTACCATGGGGATCTACTGGGTCCTGTGTGGAGGAGTGTTGTGGAACAGACCTAGATGCACTGGTACATAATTCCATGAAAGTAATAACACAAGTAGACATGGTGGTGAAGGTGTTTGCCATGCTTACATTCATTGGCTAGTGTATTGACTAAAGGAATTGGGATGTCATGTTACAGCTGTACAAGTCATTAGCAAAACCACATTTGGAGTTTCGTACAAAATTCTGCTCACCAAGTGAACAGAAGGATGTCATTAAACACGAAAGGGTGCAAAAAAGATTTATGGTGATACTGTGGAAGATTCATGTTATACGGAGAGGCTAGATAAGCTTTTTTCTCCTTGCGTGTAAAATTCTGGATAGTAATCTTGTAGGGATATATAAAATGATGAGTATAAATAAGGTGATTGAATAGTCAGTCTTTTTCCTGGGATAGTCGAGAACAAATATAGGTTTGTCGAGAGGGGAAAGAATTAAAAGGGACCTTTTTCCACAAAGGGTGGTCTGCATGGAGGGTGGAGGAGCTGCCAGAGGAAGCGTTAGAGGTTGGTTCATTTAGGACTTTAGAGTCACATGGAAAGGTACTTGAAGAGGAAAGGTTTGGGAGAGATTTGGGTCAGGCACAAGCAAATGGGACTAGCTTAGTTGGGCAACTTGGTCGGCATTGATGAGTTGGATCATAGGCTTGTTTCTGTGCTATATTTATATGATTAAAGTCTTGGAGCCTCCGAATAGGAGTGACTTGTGCTTCAGAAAATATGAAGGTAAGCCAAAGCTAACAAAATCTGCAGTTTTGTTAGGGACACCTGTCCATATCCCTCCTCTCTCGACTCAATCCAAGGACCCTTACAGTCCTTATAGGTGAGGCAGATGTTCACTTGCACCTCCTCCAACCTCATCTGCTGTTCCAGGTGTGGACTCCTATATATGGCTCGGCAATGGTTTCACTAAAACCTGTCGTCGTCGGTTACAATGCAGTGAATTTGATTAGTCTGAAGAAGGATCCCAGCTCAAAACTGGGACTGTCTATTTCTCTCCACAGATGCTGCCAAATCCGTTGAGTTCCTCCAGCAGTTTATTATTTTATTAGTCGATGTTGGCCCGCGCATGGAGGGGGGTGGGGGAGAGACTGGAACGATTGTGCTGCTCCGCTGCGCTCCGGGGGGACCGTTTGTCTGGCGCTACATGCCGAGCCAACATGGCGGACGTGGGCTGCGAGTTTGACGATTCGGTCTTCGAAGAGTTTCGGGCGAGGAAGGCGGTGCGGGGGAGGGAGCCTGGCTGTTACAAAGCGAAGTTCTGCGAGCCGGAGGCAAGGGGTCGTTTATAATTAGAAAGCTGCGGGTCGGTGGCGTGAGGGCTGGCGGTGCTGCGGTCCATCACCAAACAGGGTCCGGGCGGCAACCTTGGGGTTAAAAGATCGACATCAGGCCTGCGGCCAAATAAATGTTGCCCGACGAGTAATGGGCGGCATCGAGATTTCCCCGCAACACCTCCAGCCTCTGTACCCTCTTGACTGTCTTTGAAGTCCTGAGGCAAAGGCAAACCGCGACAACTTCCCTAGTCTGTCCACATAACTATATTCCTCATCTTCGCCAGCTTTGCGAGGCATTGCTGGCAGTCAGAAGAGAGAAAATCACTGTGTGGGAACTGATGGAGTTATTTGGCAGAAATGTGGGGAGAGATATTTAATGTAAATGGTTTTTTTAAGTTAACTGACCATTATCAATCACATCGTTGTCTGTGGTAGCTGTGGACAAATTACTACTGCACTCCCTACTTTACGACAATGAGCTTCATGGATTGTTACATTTTCATCCACCTTCCTCCCTCCCCACTAGTAGGAGTACATTGTCATATAGCATAGGGAAAAAACCCTTTGGCCAACTCATCCGTGTGGATCAAGATACTGTCTTAAGATATCTGCCTCTGTTTGACGTGTGTCGCCCGCAAACCTTCCCTATGCATGTTTCTGTCGAAATTGATCACTTTTTCTGTCAGTTCATTCCATGTACATACTACCTTCTTTGTGAAAAAGATTCACCTAATTTACAATGTCATAATCCCTAATTTTAAGCAATTTGGAAGGATTTAGGGAATTTGCATGGTTTGCCTTGAGGCAAAGGCAAACCACGACAACTTCCCTAGTCTGTCCACATAACTATGTTCTTGTTGTCTTGTGAAAATAGTTTAATCTTCACACCCAGGACACTCCCCATCGTGTTGTGCAACATTAATTCATACTAAATGGGATAAGTTCAAAACATATCTCAAAACCGGGCATCCTTGAAGTGTTGCAGATCAGCAACAGAAATGGCTACTACCACAATCTCATGGTCTATCATATCCCTCAATGTACTTTGACATCAAGTCTTTAACTAATCCAACATTAACCCAGGTTTGAAAAGTGCTGCAGAGAGTGAATTTGGAAGGGCACCAAGCACAAGTCGAAATTCCTGCAGGTGTATAGGACCAGCTGCATGCTATAAAGCAATACCAGTTTGCACAAGGCAGAACTAAGTGATCTCACAATTAGTGTATGCTGTAATAATGCAATTGCTTGAACAAAGGCTGGGGACAAAAACAAACCTGAAGCTTTTATAACCATGTTCAACCAAAATGGATGACTAGACTGAATAATTCACGTGGAATCCACGGTTTGCTTTCAGACTTTGCTTTGGAGACATGTGCTCACGGATACAAAACATACATTGCTTCTTGTACTACCCCCTATCTAGATACACCTCTCCTGGAGTCTGTGGAGTGGTTGTTGGGCAGGATCAAGACATAGGCTCACTTAAGGTCACTTTATTGGCAGCTAGTCACTGAGACTAGTGTAATCCAGCTTCAATGAGATTTCAGTGAGACCCCTCACCCAGGTTTGAGGATTATTTTATATCTTGGTTGATCTGCCTCAGCACACTGTCCACTTTAACCCATTGTCTGCCTTAACCCATTGTGCCCCTTGACAATGATCCATCACAAATTTGTCCTGAGATCGACACCAACATAGAAACCAGGCTTCAGCCGATTTGGTTTACCCCATGCAATTTAAAGAAATGGCTGAGATGTTGAATAAACTTGGATAAAGATTTTGGTTAAACTGGCTACATTTCTGAAGATCTGCACTCCAGAACAAGGCGTGCCTCAAGCCAGGCTGCCCCAGTACAATTACAACACAGACGTTTACCCGATAATGTGGACAATTGCCCAGGTACGCCTTATTCACAAAACCAACAGAGCTAGTTGCCCACCCAATAACCCTGCTCTCAGTCATCAGCAGTGATCAGATGATGCTGACAGTGTATTCATGTCACATTTATTCATCGATAACATACTGCTGCCCAGTTTGGGTTCCACCAGGACCATCATCAAAGCCTTGGTCCAAACTAAAAAGCTGAAATCCAGAGGTGAGATGAGAGTGGCATTACTGCCACAATGCTCATCACTATCAAGATCCTGAGGGTGCAAAAAATGCTGTTTACCTTGGCCTGTTCAAACAGTATTTTCCGCACCCGACTTTTGCTGCTACTTAGAAAGGCAGATGGGAACACCACCAACAATCTGGTTCCCATGTAGGTCTCACTCCAGCCTGATTTAGAAGTATATCAATAGTCCCTTCATTGTTGTTGGGTCTAAATTTTGGAATTTCATACCGAAAAATACAAAAAGAGCACCTTCACCTTTGCAAATGATTCGATAGGTCACCACCACCATCTCAAGGGAAATGAAGAATGGATCATGAATCTGCATTTAGTATAAGAAAAAAACTGCAGATGCTGGTACAAATCGATTTATTCACAAAATGCTGGAGTAACTCAGCAGGTCAGGCAGCATCTCGGGAGAGAAGGAATGGGTGACGTTTTGGGTCGAGACCCTTCTAGACCCTTCGGGTCGAGACCCTTCTCCCGAGATGCTGCCTGACCTGCTGAGTTACACCAGCATTTTGTGAATAAATGAATCTGCATTTGCTAAACAAGCCCAAATCTCAAAAATATAATTGAACAAAAATATTCTGATAAATCACTTAATCTCTTTCTTAAAGTATGGCACTCGCAATGTTCCAGCCGTGATCTATTACGTAACATAACCATTTAACATAAATTCTTGCCTGTTATTCACTGTGTAAAGGTAAATTTTGCTAATCTACATTTTTGTGTCTGCCTTTTGAAAAAAAGTAATTAAATTCTTCTAAAAGTAACCTGGCCCATGTGAAATGTCGCCAATTGTTTACTTTTCACAAAATGGCAAAATGAGCCAACTCTTCAGCAGGTTTAAAATCAAATATAGACTTTCTTCTATTTCAATTCTTGCTGCACTGACCAATTCCAGTGGTTTGGGGATGAACTCACGACAGCTGACGAGGTGGAGAAGCTGACTGCACTGAAGTTCCGCGGAGACCTGGCATTCAAGCGGCAGGATTATCAGGTAACTGAAACTGTTCTCCTTCAATCCATATAAAATTTCTTACATTTTCAGACATTTGCATTTTTGTTCAGGTACTTAAATGAGCAACCCTGGCATTTTCTTTGCCCCTTCAGAGAAGTGGACAGAAAAAACCCACATGGTAATCTTGTTTTTGTAGCCAGAACCAAAGTCAGTGTTGCATTGGCATAAACTTTTCAATTTAGAATAAAACCAAACATTATCATCTTTTACTTTAGTAAGGTTTTGTATTTGTCTAAATAGTATATTAAAAAATTCATTTGAGTAACGAAGATTGTTTCATGATTACTGAGCTCCACCCTTTGTTTTTCCAGAAAGCATTACAAGAATACACCAGTAGCCTGGCTCTTGTTCCAGACACAAACATAGCTCTCAGAAGAGACCTGCAGGAGGCTCGAGCTCGTTGTCTAAGCTATCTTGGCAGAGGAAAAGATGCCTTGGATATAGCACAAAAATTGGTTAGTCATAACTGTGGCAGTGCAGAATTAAATTACATTTGGCATTTGTGAATTGTACAGTCGTGTATGACAAAGTGACTTAGAGTGGCATTATCACCTGTGAGTTGGAACGCTCAAATGCTCGAGGCTTGATCATTATAGGCCAATACATGCAGTCCTGAAAGTAGCACGTCGGGGGTGAGAAACTGCCTCGAGTGGAGGTTTCAAAGCTGCTTCAGAACTGAATGACTTAGAATAAACGATGTAGCTGATTGGTAGTATTAGAAATATGTAACACAATGTGTAAATTCTAGAAAATAAAATATTATTCTAAGCTAATACTTTTAAAGAATGAATATCAGCCCAGCAACCACAGGATCATAGAAAGTGCCTTTTCATTTTTTGCCTCGCAGTGCCAGAGATCTGGTTTCAAAGCTGAGTATGGGTGCTGTCTGTGCAGAGTTTGTACACTCTCCCTGTGAATGTGTGGGTCTTTTCTGGGTGCTCCGGGTTTCCTCCCACATTCTATAGACATGCAGGTTTGTAGGTTAAATAAGAAAATAACTGCAGATGCTGGTACAAATCGAAGGTATATATTCACAAAATGCTGGAGTAACTCAGCAGGTCAGGCAGCATCTCGGGAGAGAAGGAATGGGTGACGTTTCGGGTCGAGACCCTTCTTCAGACTGAAGAAGGGTCTCGACCCGAAACGTCACCCATTCCTTCTCTCCCGAGATGCTGCCTGACCTGCTGAGTTACTCCAGCATTTTGTGAATAAATACCCAGGTTTGTAGGTTAATTGGCTTCTATAAATCACCCCTGTGTAAAATGCGAAAGTAGGATAACATACAACTAGTGCATGGGTGATCGATGGTCAGTGTGGGCTGAAGGGCCTGTTTTCATGCTGTATCTCTTAGACTAAAATTTAATGAATTAAGTTTTTGATGAGAAATGTTTGCAGTGAGTGACGTGGATTTGCTGTACTGTGTAGTGTTGGAGTAGTGGACCCTTTTCATTATTCGTGCATGCACCAAGTTCCAGCTCCAGCTGCAACTGCTGGACAGGGACACAGATTCAAGGCAAACAACTGTGCAGGTTAGCCAAGTAATGTTGAAAGAGGACTGTGCAAATCAAAAATGCTGAAAGTCCCAAGCAAAATCAGAAAAGTCTGGAAATAGTGGTCAGGCTTTATCTGTGGAAGAGAAACGGAACTAGCGTTTTGGGTCAAAGACATTTTGCCAGAACTGGAAAGAAAACAAAATAAGCTTCAAACGCATGGGGGGGGGGGGGGGGGGTAATGTCTCTGAAGGATTAAAACTCGAGTGACCATAGGTTAGGGGTATCTGATCAATATTAAATAGATGCAGTTAAGAGAGAGAGAGCATAGACAAAGATGTGGGATTTGCAAAATCCAGTGCACAGGACATGTCCAGCAGGTTAGACTGGGCATGCGCTTCAAACCCAGCAAAATAAAATAGCAGTCAATTGAAGATGCTTTTTCCAATGAAAAATAGGAATAAGAACTATAAATAAACAAATTGATAAAACTAGCTTATAATAATGTTCAGAAACATATGTAATTGAAGGGTAAGGTAATCATAGTCATAGAGTTGTATAACTTAGAAGCAGGCTCTTGGGGCCATTGTGTCCATGATGACCATTGTGCCCATCTATTCTAATCCCACCTGCCTGCATTAATTCCATATCCCTCTATGCCTTGAGTAAATCACAAAGTGCTGGATTAATTCAGCAGATCAGGCAGCATATCTGGAGAAAATAGACATGTTTTGTGTTGGGGTCCTCCTTGCCTTGCTCATTTAAGTACCTGTCCAGATGCCTCTTAATTGTTTGGAAGGCAAAACTTGCAGGACTATTTGCAGGGAAATGCAACCAATTGGAGAAATCTTTCCAAGTTTCAGCACAAGTGTGATTGACCAACAACACTGTGATAGACACAAAATGCTGGAGTAACTCATCGGGCCAGGCAGCATCTCTGGAGAGAAGGAATGGGTGACATTTCAGCTTGAGACCCTTCTTCAGACACTGTTGTCTCATTCTGTAATCTTGTCTTCTCGATGCAATAAACATTAATTGCAGTGCAAAGTTAAGTATTTATTACTTCTGAGCCCCTCCATGCATGTTCTAACGCATCTTATACCTTTTTAATTCTGTTCATGTGTTATTTTTTCCAAGAGATCTGTGGTAACGAACACCGATCACCTCACCGCGGTTCTTAATCTCAATGTTCAAATTTATCGGAATGCTGGAAATCTGACCCAGGAACTTTGCTGTTTACAACAGTTAATTTCCTTGCACCCCCTCAACCCATGGAACTGGAAGAAACTAGCTGAAGCTTACCTAGGTCTCAATCAAGCGATATCATCTCTAACAGCACCATCTGTCCCAGATTGCAAGGACAAGCACGGCCTCAAAACATCACAACAGTCAGCAAGAGAGACGGAAACCTGTCAAATTGAACTTGACAATGCACAGCATCAAGATGTGAGCAAAAGATCTCCCATGTCTGTGGTTTGTGAACAGCAGTCAGTCTGTCCTGCAAGTGTGCCCACAGAGAAGAATTCAGTTCTAATGTTGGCAAGCTGTAGAAAGCAACCATTGGAATCAGGAAATGTTTCATTTTCCTATTCATCTGTTGGGAATAACATTGAAATCAAATCCACAGCTGGAGGAGACCTGAGGCATTTTGCATGTTCCTCCTTTGTCAGAACAAGGTATGCCTTTAGATTGTGACCTATATAGATTATTTATCAGAACACAAAGTGCTGGAGGAACTCAGCGGGTCAGGCAGCATATCTGGAGGACGTGGATAGATGACATTCAGGTTGGGATCCTTCTTCAGAATCAAAATGTTGCCGAGCCATGTTTTCCAGAGATGCTGTCTACCCGCTGAGTTCCCCCAGCACTTCTACACAAGATTCTAGCACCTGAAGTTCCTCGTGTCTGCGTCTGCCATTTATCAGACATAGGAAATCCTCAGCAGGTCAAGCAGTATCTGTGGAGAGACAAACGCAGTCAACATTTCAAATCAATCATCTTTCTGTTTCTCTTCCACAGACACAGACTCACCTGCTGAGTATTTCCACCATCTCTTTTTATCTCTTTTAATTTCTGAACGTTAACATCGAGACCATTTTCCTTTTGTGCAGTATTTATCTTACAGGATATCGTACAGCTTAAAGGAGAAGGCTACTTTGCATGTTATTTATAAATGCTGTCATCTACAAACTGAACACTTTGTGTTCATTAATAGGAAAATGGAATTAATTAACAAAGGGCAACATTTATTGTCCATCCCTAATTGAATTTAACAGTGTTGATAGAGGGCAGTTGTTATAGGTGGCGTCATACATAGGCTGGGTGACAGATATCATTTTCTATAAGACGTTAGTGAACCAAATGAGTTTTTGCAATAGCAACAGTACATGGTCACTGTTGTCGATGCAAGCCTGATCCCAGCTGCTGCTTTGCTGGGATTTGAACTCAATTTTAAACACCAAACACTGAAAAGGCCTGTCTCTGCTATTCTCAGAATGTTGCTCTACCATCTGATTTTACTAGCTACTGTGAGCATTAATGATTCTGAGCATCTTGGACACATCCTTATTTTCTGGAAGTATCACACTTTGTTTTGAAACAATGGTTTTCTTTGTCATTGCCACATCCTCCTTGTAATCCCACTGTTCTCTTTTGAACCTATTTTTCAAAATATTCCAATGTAGAGATAAAAGTATTAATTGATGCCTGTCTGCCTTTGATATTTGATGCCTTTCCTGCATTCCCTAATCCTTTCCTCTCGAGTGAGACGCAGCAAATTGCTCTCTGTCGCTCCCAGGCATGTTCCCTACAACGTACTGAGTGCATTTACTGCCCAAATCTAGAAATGTTCTAAAATAGTTGCCTTAAAAATAACCTTTTGAAAAGTTTCTGCTTCTAAATTCAATTTGTCTTGAGTTTGAGTAGAGCAATTAAAGTGTGTTTCAATTCATCAATGCAAGATGCACTTGGAATGAGTGGACTGTGCCTTTTACTATCTGAAGCAGCTTTCTTTGCATTGTGAAAGGTTAACTTGTGAAATCATCTGTGCTCAGGCTTCTGTTGCAGGTGATGAAGTCTCAGCAGTCGTCATTTGCTCTGGAGAGGAACCAGGCTATGCAAGAGGAGATCACTCAGCAACTCAGCTGCCTAAATATAAGTGAAGAGGTGCTTAATGCACTAAACAAGGTACTGTGAGCTTTGATTGCTTGAATGAATATTTTTATATGGATACACAAGAGACTGCAAACACCAGAAACTTGAGCAAAATGCAAAGTACTGGAGGAACTCAGCGAGCCAAGTAACATCTGTAGAGGGAAACGGACACGACATTTTCGGTTGGGACCCTTCTTCAGATAGATTTCATCTGAAAAATTGTCCTCATTCGAAAGATCGTTTGGGTATATCAGAAACTAACGTTTCTTTTAAATATACAGAACACGTACAGATGAGATGAGATTTTATTCTTTTAAATTCCAGGTTACAGATAATTGTCCTCCATCACTAATCTTAAAAGTGCAATATGGTCGTGGCTGTATATTTTATTCTGCTTTCTCAATTTGATACCATTGACTTTGGCCAATATAATAGTCCAGTCTCGGACATGATAGATTCCGTTCTGTTTTCTGAAATGACGCGGGATTGTAAGACTCTGCAATTGGAGATGCTTGCCACACAAATGACCAATAAGTGAAATTTGGTGCAGATCTCTGTAGCCATGTACAGGAACTTTAGTCTTCATTAATGTTTCTTTATAAGCAGCCAAATAATTTTAGTGACCTGTGATTTATCTGCCCTTTGGAAAGACTGCTATAAGTCAAAGATTTCTAAACAGCTTTGAGACTTCATCTTGACTCAGTTCATTATACACATCGCTGAGTTGGAAGTTTATGGGTTTGATTCAAAGATAAAGCAAAAAGTATTCTACTGAAGAGAGTGCTACATTGTCATCAGCACCTTCTTTTGATGGAATATTAAACACAGAATCTGTCAACCCGCTCAGATGCACATTAAGGATCCCATTCTGTTATTTCAAACAAGATCAGAGAATTCTCTTTCACTTCAACATTTCTCCATCAACCAATCAGTTTTGCTTTTTGTACGGCCTTGCAGTGTGCTGCATGGATAGCAAGTTCATAAGTGATAGGATGAGAATTAGGTCATTCAGCCCAGAATTAGGTCATTTGGTCTACTATGTCATTCAATCATGGCTGATCTATCTTTCCCTCTTAACCCCATTCTCCTGCCTTCAAAGGTTCAAAAATCTTTTATTGTCACGTGTACCAATTAAGGTACAGTGAAACTCAATTACCATACACCCATACTAAAAAAAACAAGACACACAACTACATAAAAGTTAACATAAACATCCACCACAGCGGAATCCCCACATTCCTCACTGATGGAAGGCAATAAAGTCTAATCCTCCCTCCTTATTCTCCCATAGCCGGGGCAGTCGAACCATCCGCAGTCGGGGCGATCGAAGCTCCCGCAGCTGGTGATCGAAGCTCCCGCAATCGGGGCGGTCGAAGCTCCTGCGGCTTGGAGCTCCCGAAGTCAGTCCCTGACCAGGGACTGCGAGCTCCACGATGTTAAAGTCCGCAAGTTCCCGCGGTTGGAGCTTCCAAGGTCAATTCCCGACGGACTGCCAGCTCCACGATGTTAAGTCCGCAGGTTCCCACGGTTGGAGCTCCCGAAGTCGGTCCCCAGCAGAGGCCGCCAGCTCCACGATGTTAGGCCGCAGTGCGGACGGAGATACGATACGGGAAAAAAAATCGCATCACCGTCGAGGTAAGAGATTTAAAAAGTTTCCCCCACCCCCCCACATAAAACAAGTTAAAGAACATTTAAAAATACATTTAACACATACTAAAAAACAACAAAGAAGGAAATAGACGAGACAGACTGTTGGCGAAGCAGCCATTGCGGGTGCCACCCAATGCCTTCTCTGCATAACCCCTGACACCCGTACTAATCATCTACCTCTGCCCAAAAAATATCTATTGCCTTGGCCTTCACAGCCTTCTGCAACAGCAAGTAATTCTTAGTATATATAGCATTTTAAAATGTCTGTGAGGCGATCAGTTGGTGCAGATCTATTTTTGATTTTGTATAAAATATCCCAATTGATATTTCTGGGTGCTTTTTAAATTTTTTTAATTTTTTATTTCTTTTGGAATCCATTTTAACACTTCTATATGAATATTGTTCAAAAGTATGCCATTGCATCTGGCAATGGTTCATTTGTGGTTGGATAGTTTAAAGCTCAGCTGGCAGAACAAAATGTACAGTTTATTTTAGACCATGTCAGAATTGTTGGGCCTGCAACACATGCATGTAATTTGGTCGGTTATTAGCCAGAGCATCTGGAAGTGAGCCTCGTGTGTTAACAAACTGAGGGTTGTTTTATTGAGGTTGCTTGCGATTGGCATGCAACAGGAAATGACTTCCTATATAAAATAGTTCAATGTATCCTGTATACCAGTTGATTTGATCCCTTCATTATCAGTGGAGCCACCCTTTTGGTCTAGGAGGATTACATTCAACTTTCTTAAAACATTTTGATTAAAATGTAAAATTTGTTTTAATGCAAAACGTCTCCAGGAAGGCCTTTTACTGCTTCATACATGAGTGACATCACTACGAGTACTACGAGTGAGGAACCACACCTCTCCATAAGACACTCAGCAGCTTTTGTTTAATATTTCATCAGGTGTTGAGTGCTTCCAATTTTCCTGTCCGACGGATACCCTCAACGCAATAAGATCTCTTTGCAAGATGTTTTCCTGCATATTTAATAATATAAAATAAATTGCGAGCTTGCATTAAATGTGATCAGCTGAATTTTGAAGGAATCTTTGGGATCATCTCATGTTTGTCACTGAAAGCTTTGCTCTGCATTGCATCAAGTTATTTCCAGGTGTACATCAAGAGACAACATGGGATTCTCTGGGGGATTCTCCTCTGGTAAATGAGACTTCCAAGCATTGCTCATTGATGCATCATTGAGAAACATTTCAACAAGAGGCTATACTTAAGAGGAGAATGACAGAGGCAGTAATGGAGTTTTGCCACGTGTCAAGCAAATTTTTAGCTTTGCCCCAATGTGAACTGTGTCAAGAGGCAGTTAATGTGGGTGCACTGATTGATTAGAAGGACATGCAGAGCCTTGGCCTTTATTGCAGGGAGGATAGAGCAGAGTAGTGAAGACTTTGGTGCAACTACACTTGGAATACTGCAACCTCTTTACTTTGTCGTCAGGGAAGGCTTATTGAAGGTTTACTGGATTGTTTCCTTTACAGAAAAGCTGAGAGAAGAATATGTCCATATTACCCGGAATTTAGAAATGCATTAAACTTGTTTGGAATGTGAGGAATTGAATTGTCCTCTGACCTTTCATCCCTGAGCTGCTGAGGTTGCTCTAGTAAATCTGTGGCTCCTCTAGAATAATCTTCAGCAACAACTTTCCTCACAATTGCCTTGAATGTTTGAATAACTGACAAGATCGGTCAAAGTCAGCCTGGATTCACAAATGGGAAATCATGCTTGACTAATCTGGAATTTTTCGAGGATGTAACAAGTAGAATGGATAAGGGAGAGCCAGTGGATGTAGTGTATCTGGACTTTCAAAAAGCCTTTGACAAAGTCCCACACGAGAGATAAGTGTGCAAAATTAGAGCACATGGTATTGGGGGTAGGGTATTGATATGGATAGAGAACTGGTTGGCAGACAGGAAGCAAAGAATAGAAATTAACAGGTCGTTTTCAGAATGGCAGGCAGTGACTTGTGGGGTGCCGCAAGGCTTGGTGCTGGGACCCCAGTTATTTACAATATATATTAACGATTTAGATGAGGGAATTAAATGTGACATCTCCAAGTTTGCGGATGACACAAAGTTGGGTGGCAGTGTGAGCTGCGATGAGGATGCTATGAAGCTGCAGGGTGACTTGGAAAGGTTGGGTGAGTGGGCAGATGCATGGCAGATGCAGTATAATATGGATAAATGTGAGGTTATCCACTGGTGGCAAGAACAGGAATGCAGATTAATATCTGAATGGTATCAGATTAGGAAAAAGGGAAGTGCAATGAAACCTGGGTGTACTTGTACATCAGTCACTGAAGCTAAGCATGCAGGTACAGCAGGAAGTAAAAAAAGGTTAATGGCATGTTGGCCTTCATTGCGAGAGGATTTGGGTTTGGGAGCAAGGAGGTCCTACTGCAGTTGTGCAGAGCCCTGGTGATACCGCACCTGGGGTATTGTGTGCAAGTTTGGTCTCCTAATTTGAGGAAGGACATTATTGCTATTGAGGGAGTGCAGCGTAGGTTCACCAGGTTAATTCTTAGGATGGCGGGACTGACATATGATGAAAGAATGGGTCGACTGGGTTTGTACTCAGTGGATGAGAGGGGATCTTATGGAAACATAAAATTCTTAAAGGATTGGACGGGCTAGATGCAGGAAAAATGTTTCCGATGTTGGGGGAGTCCAGAACCAGGGGTCACAGTTTAAGAATAAGGGGTAGGCCATTTAGGACTAAGATGAGGAAAAACATCTTCACCCAGAGAGTTGTGAATTTGTGGAATTCTCTGCCACAGAAGGCAGTGGAGGCCAATTCACTGGATGTTTCCAAGAGAGAGTTAGATCTAGCTCTTAGGGCAGAAGGAATCAAGGGATATGGGGAAAAAGCAGGAACAGCGTACTGATTTTAGATGATCAGCCATGATCGTATTGAATCTGTATTTGTGGTGTATTATGATAAGAATTGACGAGTGAGACAGGTTAGCATACAACATATGGCTGCTTTACTTCAACACCACCAGAGAGTGTTATCAGGTATCCCACAATGCTTTATACCCGGAACTACGGCAAGGCTCAGCTGCCAAAACACAAATACTCAAAATGGTAAATACACCACATTACCCCCTTTTTAAAATGAAGGTAATCTTAAATAACTGAAATTAGCAAGTGCCTTATTACTAACAATAACCATTCCCAAAATTACTACTATGCAAAGTTACTTGTTATCACTAGAGACCCTCTTGTAGTTTTAACAAGTCTCAGTCCATCTGTGTGTTCATATTAATGAAAACAACTTAAACAACTAAACAGTCCTTCATGCCGAACATTTCCCCTTTTAAAAAAAAAAAAAAAAAGAAGCTTAAGGGACATAGCGGTCTGGAGGCTTCCTGACCCTTGATGATCGGCGTGGACTCAGCGGCGCAGCAGCTGCAGCTGTACGGTCCACAGTCCCTGGCTCGCTGCATGATGACATGTCCTCCGGCTGTGCGGGTTGGCTCGGTGCAGAAGTGTCAGTGGTTGAGTTTTCAGTGTCCTGATCCAGTCCATCTCCCATGACTCTGAATCTCAGCTGATCTCCATGTCTCCTGTAGGTGATGTCGGTGTCTCCTCCTTGTACTTTGTAAGACACCGGTCCTGTTTGATCCACTATGACTCCAGGAATCCATTTGCGTCCTCCCCCAGCCGTATTGTATAAATACACTGGGTCATCCACTGAGAAACACCTGTCTGCTGCACGGAGGTCATGGTGAAACTTCTGCTTGTACTGTTTTTTACGAACAGCGGCTGCTGTGTCCGGACGGATGAAATCCAGACGGGTGCGCACGTGTCTGTTCAGAAACAGGTCAGCAGGTGACTGACCAGTAGTGCAGTTTGGTGTGGTGCGATACTGCATCAAAAAGATGGAGACCCTGTCCTCCACATCCATTGCGGTGTGTGTCAGCTTTTTCATTCCACCCTTGAATGACTGAACGTACCGTTCTGCCAGGCCATTCGAGGCAGGGTGACCAGGAGCACTTGTAGAATGAAGGATTCCATTCTGCTGCATGAAGTTTTTAAACTCCTCTGACGTGAACTGCGTTCCATTATCCGTGACAATGTGCTCCGGCAATCCATAAGCTGCGAACAGTCTTCTCAGTCGTGTGATAGTGGCTTGTGATGTGATGCTAGACATTTTAAACACCTCCAACCACTTGGAGTAAGCATCCACCACCAACATGAAAGTGTGTCCCAAAAATGGACCAGCAAAGTCTATGTGTAGTCTTTTCCAGCTCTGGCCAGGAAATTCCCATGGATGCAAAGGCACCTGACGAGGCATCCTTTGCTCCAATTGACATGACTCACATGCTCTGCAAACTTGCTCCACCTCTGCATCAACTTTAGGCCACCATACGTACTTGCGTGTTAGTGCTTTCATTTTCACAATTCCTGGATGGCCAGAATGCAGCTCCTTTAAAACAGTTTTTCTCAACTTTTCAGGAATCACCACTCTGGTGCCCCACAGGACACATCCTCGCTCTATTGAAAGTTCACATCTACGCGTGTGGAAAGCTTTCAGAGTCTCATCCACTTCAGCAGGCCAGCCATCCATGACAAATTTCAGCACCTTTGACAACACGTTGTCTGTGCGTGTTGCACGTGCCACTTGGTCTGCGTTCAGTGGAGCCTGCTCAAGATGTTCAGTTAACAGTGTGTATACGCTGTCAGTGATGGCTGTGGTCCCTGCGTCGTTTGTGTCAGGCAGCGGAACTCTTGAGAGGCCATCTGCATTACCATGTTTCCCTGAGGCACAGTACTCAATGTGATAATCATAGGCAGAGAGAATTATTGCCCATCTTTGGATTCGAGCTGCAGCCATGGTAGGCAGGCTTTTGTGTTCTCCAAACAGTGTTAGCAGGGGTTTGTGATCAGTCACAAGTTTGAATTTCCTCCCCCACAGGTATTGGTGAAACTTCTTTACACCAAAAATGAGCGCCAGTCCCTCTTTCTCAATCTGAGAATATTTCTTCTCAGCAGGGGATAATGTGCGTGATGAGAAGGCGATGGGGCGCTCCTCCCCTGTAGGCATTTTGTGTTGTATGACAGCTCCAATGCCATACGCTGAGGAGTCACAGGCCAGAGTGAGAGGAAGCTTTTGGTCATAGTGCACCAGGATCTTGTCACTTGTGAGCAGCGATTTGCACTTGTCAAAAGCTTTCTGCTCTCGACTTTTCCACTCCCACGACACCTGGTCTTTCAGCAACCTGTACAGGGAAGCAAGCACGGTGCTTTGGTTGGGCATGAACCGTCCATAATAATTCACTAGTCCCAAGAAAGCTCTCAGCTCTTTCACACAGGTGGGGGCTGGTGCATCCTTTATTGCTCTGACTTTCTCCGGTGACGGCTGAATGCCCTGGCTGTTTAACACATGACCCAAGTATTCGATTTGTTTCTTTCCAAACTCACACTTTGCGTCCCTGACTCTCAGTCCGCTCTCCTGCAGTCTCTGTAGCACTTTATGCAGGTTTTGCAGATGCTCTCGTTCAGTTTTTCCTGTGATGAGGAGATCATCCAGATACACCACTACATTCAGATCTTTCATGAGGTTCTCCATGATTCTTTGGAAGATGGAGGGTGCTGCGCTCACACCAAAAGCCAATCTGTTATAAACAAATAAGCCTCGGTGTGTGTTAATGGTCAACAGTTTTTTTGATTCTTCCTCCAGAAGTACCTGCTGGTACGCTGAGGCGAGGTCAATCTTTGAAAACACCTTTCCTCCACTGAGGGTTGCCATCAGCTCCTCTATCCGTGGCAATGGATAAGTCTCTGTAGTGGCAGCTTGGTTTACAGTGAGTTTGTAATCTCCACACAGACGAATGGTATGGTCCTTTTTTTCAACCGGAACAACGGGTGCTGCCCATTCACTATGTTTGACTGGAGTAATTATGTTGGCCTTTTCCAGTCGGTCCAATTCAGCCTCCACTCGTGCTTTCATGGCAAATGGCAGTGGGCGGCTTTTGCAAAACTTTGGGCGGGCCCCTGGTTCCACCAGAATTGTTGCTTTGACATCACGCAGAGTGCCAAGTTCATCTTTAAACACTTCAGCGTGTAACTCCAGTACATCCTGTATTGATGTCAGGTGAGGCATCTCCTTAATATGCTTTATGTCTTCCTGATGAGACTTGTCACTGGCATGTTTAATTTCTTTCCAGTTTAAGGTGAGCTTTTTTAACCAGTTCCTTCCACACAAAGCTGGTCCTGCTCCCTTTACCACAATCATTGGTAGCTGCTCACTCTGACTCTCATATTTGACAGTGGCTTCAAACTGTCCCAACACAGGAATAACCTCCCCTGTGTATGTCTTCAGTGTGACTTCAGCAAGCCCTAGTGGTTGCTTTAAAAAGGTGGTCTGAAACAACTCCTCTGAGATAATGCTCACGGCAGCTCCGGTGTCAATTTCTAGTTTGACTTCTTTGCCATTAACCACAAAACATGCCCGGTATGCTTGTTTACAGTTGTTGCCATTTACTAATGAAAACATTGGCAACACTATTTCCTCTGCCTCCACATACTTTGTGTTTTTATCAGTCTGTCGTTTATATCTGCTCTGTGTCGGTGCTGCCGCCACTTTTCCTCTGCATGCCCTTTTAATATGCCCGGTTTTACCACAGTTGTAAAACTTTGCATCTTTAAAGCGACACACCTGTGGGCTGTGATTTTTGCCGTTACATCTGTGGCAGTTCCTCCCCGTTTGCTTAACCGTGTGCGCATCCACTTTATGCACTTGGTTCGGACGCACCTCGTGTCCCCGCAGCTGCTGCGTGTCTCTCTCCGCAGTCTCCATGCTGAGGGCGATTTCAAATGCCCGTGCAAAAGTCAGGTTGGACTCCGACAACAGCCGTCGCTGGCTTGCCTCATTACAAATCCCACTGACAAAACGGTCTCGAAGCGTCTCGTTCAACGTCGCTCCAAACTCACAGTTAACTGCACACTGTTTCAGCTCCGCAACGTAACTGGTCACAGATTCATCCGCCCGCTGGTTGCATCGGTTAAAGCGGAATCTCTCCGCAATAAGCAACGGCTTGGGTTCAAAATGAGTCTTTAAAATGTTCACAATGTCATCGTAGGACTTATCTTTTGGCTTCAGCGGCTGCACCAGGTTCCTTAACAGACCATATGTAGATGCTCCCATCACACTTAACAGAGTAGCTACTTGCTTCTCCACTGCAATGTCGTTAGCCTCAAAAAACTGCTCTAAACGTTCCACATACGCCGACCAAGACTCTGTCTTCGGGGCGAACTCCCCTATGGAACCTATGATAGGCATTTTCTGCTTGTTTTATCCTCGTCGCCAACTTTAACTGTGGTGTATTATGATAAGAATTGACGAGTGAGACAGGTTAGCATACAACATATGGCTACTTTACTTCAACACCACCAGAGAGTGTTATCAGGTATCCCACAATGCTTTATACCCGGAACTACGGCAAGGCTCAGCTGCCAAAACACAAATACTCAAAATGGTAAATACACCACAGTATTGAACCATGATCTGGCTTGGACCGAATGGCCTACTCCTGCACCTATGTTTCTATGTTTCTATTTGTCCTGTATGAACATTAGTTTTCAGACATCAGTGTGGGCTTCACTGTTAATAGGAAAAAAGGGCAAGATAGAATGGAATATCAGTGACATCAGCACGTCACGGTTCTTGAATTTGACAATGGTTTTTCTTTTCCTTGCACCGACCAGTTCAATTCTGTGACCAGTCAGAATAAATTATACTTTAAATTTGATACTAAAACTGACACCACAAACTCATTTATTTTGGAAAAGGTTGGAAGACTATTTTTTTTTTTGACTGACTGAGTGCCGATGCATGATGCAGCTGAACTGTATGTTTAAATGGGGCCTGCTTGTTCCCTGTGGTGAATGCTGAATTGTTTTAATGTGTGTAATTCTTCAACACTGCCAATGGATTTGCATAACTTTGCTATAACTTGCTTTTACAATAATAATTTGTATTTATAATCAAAAAGCAAAAACAAAACTACAAATGTTCTGCAGTCCTTCTATTTTGTGTGAGCTGATTTTCTACAAAGCAGAAGATGCCTGCAGAGATGGGTTGTAGACAATCTTGTGAAGCATTAGCTAGTGAGTTACTCCAACTTTTTGTGAAGCATTATAAATCTTCTTTCACCATTCTTAATAATAAAGATGGATTAATATATGTAGTCCAACCTATCCTTGGCTAATGATTATATTATTTTAAAAGATTTTGTTTTCACTTTTAATTTCAAGTTTTTGTGTACCTTATGTGTTGCGACTGTCGGCAGACCAATTTCCCTCCGGGGATGAATAAAGTTTTATCGTAGTATTTTACTGCAGATGAGGTCTTAAATGCTAAAAAGGACACTGTCGCTGGCCCAGATGGCATGACTCTAGACAAAATTCACAAAATGGACATCAATGTATTAACTAGACTATATTCTTGGGTTCAATTAAAAAAAATTCCAGCTCATGTCAAGGACAGTTGCCTGCAAGTCCTCTGCTAAATCCACCCATCGATCTTCCAAACACTTGATCAGATGTACGAACATAAGTTAGGTATTGTGACAACTTGTACACCTAAAATGAAAAATAATGAAACAGGAGGCTACACTGCATTTCTATCGGGACCTATAATGTTGTAGGATCAGGTATGGTGGGAGATGGGAGAGCACTGGAATTGTCAAGTCTGGAGAGACCAAAGGCATGGATGAAGCAGGAATAATGAGGTGTTAGTGAAATTAGCTATTCTTGTTGACTGAGCAAATTGGGGCAGATGAGCAAAACTAGATGAAGAAAAGTCTAAATAGAGAAGAGATTTGGTAAGGGAAGTTCAGAAATTAGGACCCAATAGCTGAAGATGAAGACCAATGACAAGGCAATGGAGAAAGATATGCAGAACGTCAGAATTGAGGGAACTCAGAGGGTTAAGGTCTGCAGGGAATTTCAGGGAGATGAAAAAATGAGTCCAAGGAGGGATTTGAAAATTGAAACATAGTTGTCTATTATACTATTGTCTATTGAAAAGTAAAATCATGAGTTAACTAGATACTGTATCTTGTCAATCAGCACTGATAGACACAAAGTGTTGGAATAACTCAGCAGGTCAGGCAGCATCCCTGGAGAACATGGATAGGTAACGTTTTGGGTCAGGACTCTTCTGAATTATTGTGGGGGTGGAAAGGGAAGCAAGAAAAGAAACAGGACAAATTAGGGTATCAGGCAAGGAGGATCCTTGATAGGCCAATTGCTGGCTAGATACAGGTGTTGCCCCAAGAGGGATACATAGTTGTGAACTGTGAAGCTGGTCAATGGACTTTCAGTTGGGGGGGGGTTTGCAGAAGTTACCTAAAATTGGAGAAATCAACATTCATGCCATTGGGTTGTAAACTACTCAAGTGAAATATGAAGTGTTGTTTCTCCAATTTGTATGTGGCCTGCCTCTGGCAATGGAGGTGAGTGGCCCAGGCTAGTCAGTATGGGAATGGGGAGTTAAAGTGGTTAGCAACCGGGTGATCCAGTAAGCCTTGGTGGACCAAGCGTAAGTGTTCAGCAAAATTGTTGCCGAGTCCACGTTTGTCTCGCCAATGTACAGGAGATTTGTCAGTCAGCAGATTGTAGTGATGACGATTGCACTGTCTGAAAGGGTGGTGGAAGCAGATTTAGTACTGACTTTCTTGAAAGAATTGGATATTTACTTGCTGAGAGAAAACTTTACGTGCTACAGGGAAAGAATCGAAAAGTTGAATCATTCCTTCAGAAGTGTCGACAATACTCAATGAACTTTATGTATTATTTGATTCTGTAATATTGTAAATGTTTTGTTTTAGTGTGTATTCATTTTTTTCTATCCCTTTTAGGCAATGGGGAAGGACCTTTTGTCAGAGAGAATCAAAAATGTTGCTGAAACTGAAAAGTGTGCAGCCTTTCCCAATTCATCAGCTCTGGCCAACTTTGCCATTGAGTCAGGCTCGGACTTTGAGAAGAAATGGTTTAAGAAGTCTGACTGCAGATCGCTATCACAAGCATCGTAGGGTGGAGAGGGAAAAAATCTTTGGATATTGCAAATGTGGCTCCCATCATTGCTAAAGAGAGTGGAAAATAATCTCTGTTTATCATGGACAATTAAAGGACTATGTTGCCAAGAGTAAGCTGAGTGAACAGCAGAGCCAGAGACGTGAAATACAAAACAAAAACACACACCTGTGGTGGATTGATCATGTGTTTGACAATCTTGCTGAAGAACTGCCTCGTGCAGGCTTCAGACGAGGCGAAAGAGAAAAACTGGTTTGTACTTAACCTCAACTGAGCGTACTGATATGTACACTATGCTCACTTGAGTCTAGTCAGTGATAACGCTGCCAGATTCTGCAATCACTAATATAACTCAGTAGCCAACAGTGCGAATAGCAATGTTCATGTCCTGTGATTTTAACTTTTATATTTAAGATGCTCTGAAAGCTTGATTTTCTGTCCAATTTTTTAAAAACTTGGTTTTACCCATTCTTTTCTTTACATGGTGGAAGAGGCAGGAAGGAATAATTAAAGATTTATTTTACATTTTCTATTATGCTTATTGTTGAGTTGATTGTTGTTATGTCACCTTGCTGTCTATATACATTTAGATCATCAGGCATAGAATCGAGGTTCAAGAAACTGAAGATGCTGGAATCCTGAGTAAAAAGAGAGATATTGTCTGTCTTCCACAGATGCTGCCTGATCTGCTGAATTCCTCCAGCAGATTGTGTTTTATCAACGGGCATAGGTTGTGAATATAAACTGCTCCAGTGACTGAGCACATCATGTGGTACTGATATCCCAGTGAAGTACAGAGGGAGTGCCACACTGTTAGAGGTGATTGGAATATATAAGATCGCGATAAAGTCTTAACAGGGTGGTTGTGGAGAAGATTATGATGTTTGAGAGGCATTTATATAGGCACCTGAACAGATTGGGAATAGAGGGATATAGACCATGTGCAGATAGATGGGATTAGTTTCAGCACAGACGTTGTGTGCCAAATGTTCCTGTTCCTGTGCTCTATGTTCTACATTCTAAGATACTATATTTTGCAGGAAAATGTAGAAGCAGAAGTCACTTTTTTTAAAACGTTCCCCATTTGAGACAAAACTTTCTCTGAGGGTTGTAAGTTTTTGGAACTTTCTTGCTCAAAGAGTGGTGGAAGCAGAGACTTTAAATATTTCTAATGATACAGGTAGACAGATTCTTGTTAAGCAAGGTGATGAGAATGTAAGAGGCCACAGCCTGTCCTTATGATGGCCAAGTTGCCAGTTCTGCTCCTAATTCACACGTTACAATGTTCATGAATAACATGCCTCCTTGCATACCAAGATTGGACAAATTTGGATTGTTTTCTCTGGAGTATTGGTGGCTGAGGGGTGATCTGATAGAAGTATATAAAATTGCAAAAGGTATAATAAGGACAAATAGTCCTTTCCTCAGGGTATTCATGTCAAAATCTAGAGGGCATAGCTATATAGTGAGCAGCGGAAAGTTTAAATGAAATCTTCGAGACAAGTATTTTTTTGTACAAAGTGTGGTAGCCGCCTAGAACTAACTGGAGAGGTTGTGGAAACAGATACGAAGGCAACATTCAGGATTTAGTGTTGTCTAATGAACCGGATTTAATAAGGGAACTCAAGGTAAAGGACCATAACAAGATAAGTTTTAACCTGGAATTTGAGAGGGAGAAGGTTAAAACAGAAGTGTCAGTATTGCAGTTGAACAAAGGGGAATATGAAGGCATGAGAGAGGAGCTGGCCAAGGTCGAATGGAAAAGGATCCTAGCAGGAATGATGGTGGAACAGCAATGGCAGGAATTTCTGGGTATAATCCAGAAGATGCAGGACCATTTCATTCCAACCGTGGCTGACAAGGGAAGTTAAGGATGGAATAAAACTAAAAGAAAAGATGCATAACAAAGCAAAGAGTATTGGGAAACTTTCAAAGGACAACAGAAGGTAACAAGAAGGTCAATGCGGGATGAAAAGAAGTATGAGGGTAAGCTGGCCAAGAATTTAAAGGATTGTAAAAGCTTTAGGTATGTTATGAGAAAAAGAATAGTAAAAACAAATGTGGGTCCCTTGAAGGCAGAAACAGGTGAAATTGTTATGGGGAACAAGGAAATGGCAGAAGAATTGAACATGTACTTTGGCTCTATCTCCACAGGACACAAACAATTTCCCAGATGTACTAGAGAACAGAGGATCTAGGGAGACAGAGGAACTGAAAGAAATTTGCATTAGGTGAGAAATAGTATTGGGTAGACTGATGAGACTGAAGGCTGATAAATCCCCAGGGCCTGATGGTCTGCATCCCAGGGTACTCAAGGAGGTGGCTCTAGAAATCGTGGAAGCGTTGGTGATCATTTTCCAATGTTCTTTAGATTCAGGATCAGTTCCTGTGGATTGGAGGGTAGCTAATGTTATCCCACTTTTCAAGAAAGGAGCGAGAGAGAAAACGGGGAATTATAAACCAGTTAGCCTGACGTCGATGGTGGGGAAGATGCTGGAGTAAATTATTGAAGAAGTAATAATGGCGCATTTGGATAGCAGTAAAAGGATTGGTCCAAGTCAGCATGGATTTATGAAGGGGAAATCCTGCTCGACTAAGCTGGAATTTTTTGAGGATGTGACAAGTAAAATGGACGAAGGAGAGCCAGTGGATGTAGTGTATCTGGACTTTCAAAAAGCCTTTGATAAGATCCCACAGGAGATTGGTGGGCAAAATTAGAGCACATTGGTATTGGGGATAGGGTATTGACATGGATAGAGAATTGGTTGGCAGACTGGAAACAGAGTAGGAATCAATGGGTCTTTTCAGAATGGCAGGCAGTGGCGAGTGGAGTGCCGCAAGGCTCGGTGCTGGGGCCGCAACTATTTACAATATATGTTAATGATTTAGATGATGGAATTAAAAGTAACACTAGCAAATTTGCAGATGTCACAAAGCTGAGTGGCAGTGTGAACTGTGAAGAGGATGCTAGGAGGTTGCAAGGTCTATTGTGTATTGACTTGGATAGGTTGAGCAAGTGGGCAGATGCATGGCAGATACAGTATAATAATGTAGATAAATGTGAGGTTATCCACTTTGGCGGCAAGAACAAGGAGGCAGATTATTATCTCAATGGTGTCAGATTAGGAAAAAGGGAAGTGCAACGAGACCTAGGTGTCCATGTACAACAGTCACTGAAAGTAAACATGCAGGTACAGCAGGCAGTGGAGAAAGCTAATGGCATGTTGGCCTTCATAATGAGTGGATTTGAGTATAGGAGTAAAGAGGTCCTTCTGCAGTTGTACAGGGCCCTAGTGAGACCACATCTGAAGTATTGTGTGCAGTTTTAGTCTCCTAATTTGGGGAAGGACATCCTTGCTATTGAGGCAGTGCAGCATAGGTTCAATGAGGTTAATCCCCCAGATGGCGGGACTGTCTTATGAGGAAAGATTGGAAAGACTGGGCTTGTATTCACTGGAGTTTAGAGGGATGAAAGGGGATCTTATAGAGACGTATAAAATTATAAAAGGACTGGACAAGCTAGATGCAGGAAAAATATTCCCAATGTTGGGGGAGTCCAGAACCAGGGGCCACAGTCTAAGAATAAAGGGGAGGCTATTTAAAACTGAGATGAGAAGAAACTTTTTTACCCAGCGAGTTGTGAATTTGTGGAATTCTCTGCCACAGAGGCCGATTCACAGGATGAATTTAAAAGAGAGTTCGATAGAGCTCTAGGAGCTAGTGGAATCAAGGGATGTGGGGAGAAGGCAGGCACGGGTTACTGATTGTGGATGATCAACCATGATCACAATGAATGGCAGCGCTGACTCAAAGAGCCAAATGGCCTCCTCCTGCACCTATTTTCTATGTTTCTAACATTCAAGAAACATTTAGACAGGCACACGAATAAGCAGGGGAAGGAGGATTACCTATCATGTTCAGGCAGATGGATTTGGTTTATATTAGCACATTGATTGGCATTGATATCATTGGTTGAAGGGCCTGTTTGTGTGCGGAAAAGCTCTGTGTTCTATTTTTTCTGCATTCTCCAATTCTGATTTTAATTGCGGTACCCCTGGCAACCATGCTTTCAGCTGCCCAAGTCCCAAACTCTTTAATTCCCTCCCTAAACCTCTCTGCCTCTCCTGGGCATCTGTGTAGGAGATTTATTGAATGCGATGGGGCTGGAAATATTGATGCCAAGATCTGGCAGCCTCATGTTTTCTTCTTCAAAGAAAAGAACAACATGTCAATGTGACAAGGCAAAACTATGTTTCTGCTGAATATTGACTGCAACCCAGTTGCTAAGGGGATTCATATTGTCTTTCAAATCCTTTCAAGCGGGGTACAGAGACACTACCAAATTAAATAAAAATACAAGTCCTCCAATTCCAAGTTTGTCACTTCATAAAGCAGAATTTATGAACTTTTATTGGACCACAGAACTGAAAATTCATGAAAGGATTTACAAACATGATACTGTTTTTTACAACAAAAAAAATCTCTGGCTCCAGTTGTTGGCAAAGTCAGTTCATCCTCAGTTACCCCACAAAGACTGTTAAATGATTCCAGTATTTGGCAACTAGACTAACATGTTAGGCTTCTCCTGCATTATCTGTCCTTTGCAATTGGGAAAGCAAGTCGTGAATGTACGGAATTCTATGCAGAGACAAAATTGTTAATAAGGTACAAAAAAAAGGTTATGATTATTCAATACAGTGAGAAATATTTTTGTAGCAGAATTGTGTAAGTAACTACATTCTGTCTGTTGAAGATCACCCAGAGGGCTCTTGGGGAGGGAGTTCCAGGATTTGAACTCAACCATGAAGGATCAGTAATGTACAACTCCAAGGCAGTGTGGTTTGAACCCTAGCTTTTTAAAACATTTTAGAAAAGTTTGTAATTGCAGTTTCAAAGAGTCCATATATATCCTTGCATGCACAAAATGAAGTTACTATGAGACCTTTAAGTGAAAGTACCCCTTAAACGTGATTAAAACCAACATCCTTGCTTTAGGCTAAAAAATTAAGTAATCAAGTAATGTTCCAGGATCATCTGTACTGAATAATTAGGGTTGTCTTTTGATTGCTAGGTGTTATACATAAATCATCATTAATCTATTAGAGGATAGGGGAAGTATATGTGAAATTGGTTCTTCCAATAACTCAAGTCGCTCAGCTGTCGAATTTAAACATTCAATTATTGATTTTGCTCACTAAGGTCATAAGTAATAGGAGCAGAATTAGGCCATTCGGCCCATCAAGTCTACTCCCCCATTCAATCATGGCTGATCTATCTCTCCCTCCTAACCCCATTCTCCCGCCTTCTCCCCATAGCCCCTGACATCTGTATTAATCAAGAATCTATCTCTGATTTAAAAATATCCATTGACTTGGCCTTCACAGCCTTCTTTGGCAATTGTATTTTATTTTTGATATTATTTCCTTTTTCTCACAAACTCTGCACTGCCCTTGATCACAGAGTGAATAACCATAATAAACCATAAAGGCCAAGACTTTGCAGATTTTGAGAATAAACAAATTTTGGGGCAGAGTGTCAAAAAGAGAATCAGTGGAGAGATCATAATTTTGGATCATATAAACAATGCAAGAGATTCTATTCAATAAGTACAGGCATAGAAAGGTAATCACTTGCAGCAGTGTACAGAAAGGCAGAGCAGGTTAGAGAAGCAGAGAGACAAATATAACCAGGAACTGCATGTAATCTATGTTTTCAAAGTGGTGGAACTAACTCTTTACCCTAGAGGGTTGTGAGGTGAAATGATCTCGATCGTAAGACATAGGAGCAGAATAATGCCATTTGGCTCATCGAGTCTGCTCCACCATTTGATCATAGATGATCTATTTTTCCCTTTAACCCCATTTCCGTGCCTTTGCCACGTAACCTTTGATGCCATTATTAATTAAGAACTTACCAACTGCTTAAAACAGAGTTTGTGTGAACTTGGGGTGACTGGGCATATTGGTGTGGAGTTGGTGGGCTCCATGTTGCAATGACTCTAAATCATGAAATGAGAGAAGGATACCTGCTCTTGAATTCTGTCCGTAGATTCCGCACACAATCCACATTCAGACCTCCATAACACTGTGCCCATATTTCCATTGATGTTTTAATATCTGTTGTTGAAAGCCTTGGGGCCCGTCAGATTATTAGGTCTGAACGGAACATGTGTGATGTGTTTCCCTCTACGGGTTTGCTCTGGACTGAGGCATTGTTTGGTGTCTGGTGGGGGGTAAAGTTGCCCAATTGACAATAGTTGGAATGAACTCTGTACCTCCTCTCTCTCTGCCCTGAGAACGTTGATGTCCTTGGAGCAGGCCCCAGGTTTCAGAATCTCTTTGAGGAGGAAGGTCATTGGAGTAGGGCAAAGTCTGTGGGCAAGCGGCAGGGGGATGGGCTGCTTCCTGTGCTGAACTAGAGGAGTGTACACTACTCTGTACTGAGGGACAGCATTACTGTGCCGCCTGTCTTTGCTCACTACAGGCGGGGACTGAAGGTGGAGAAGGTCGTGTGGGTCGCTGAGGTTGGACAGGCTGCTGAGGGTGCCCGAGTGAGTGTTGCGACTTGTAGGCCACACTGCCGTTGGGGTGAGGAAGGGTCGTAGATGGCTGTCCATGACGGAGCAGGGCGCCGCTTCTTCCGAGCTGAACCCCTTCACCTGCTTGGACTGGGAGTAGAGCCTGCGGAACTCCTCGTCAAAACATTCGACAATGTGCCCGGAATAAAGGCTGATGAAGTTCTTGTGGACCTGTGCCGATAACCAAGTGAAACTGCAGAGAGAGAAGCGAATCAGGATGATCAGTGAAATCTATAATCGCACCAACTGATGAAAAAAACTCATTTATCTGCATGGTTTATTTATCTGCATGGGCATGTGTCTTGAATCTAAACCTTCTGGTTAGAACCAAGTACCATTCCACAGCCTGACACTGGAATCTGCCTGACTCTCCCAATACACCACTAAGGGAGTGCAACAGTGTTAGAGAAGGTGTTAAATTAAGGCCCTGTCCGTTCTCTCCAGTAAATACATTATTTTGAAGAGCAGGGCAGTGGCCAATAGTTACCCTTCACTTAACATCACTGAAGCAGACTATCTGGTCCCTAACATTGTTGTTTGAAGGGGGATTGTGCAAATCGATTGCAGTGGTTCCTATTCAGGAACAGCTACTTCCCTACACCTGTAAAGAGAGCCCATTAATGCCTCTATTTCATTAGAAGATTAAGGAGATTTGGTATGTCAATGAATAGTCTCTTGAACTTCTGCAGGTGCACGGTAGAGAGCTTATTGACAGGTTGCTTCATGCCTGGTTTGGCAACTCAAATGCCGAGGAATGAAAAAGATTGCAAAACGTGGTGAACACTGCCCAGTCCATCACAGGCAGTGACCTCCCCATCATTGAAAGGATCTACAGGGGTTGGTGCCACAAAAAAAGCAGCCGGCATCCTCAGAGACCCACACCACCCTGGCCACACTCATTTCACTCCTGCCATCAGGAAGAAGGCGCAGGAGCTTGAAACTACAACCTCCAAATAAGCTCTGAATAGATGGGGGCATTATTTTTGTCCTCTTTATTTATATATATATATATATATACACACACACTCCCATCCACGCAGCATTTATATATATATATATATATATATATATATAAAATCAAAATGTATTTGCCTGAGACTGGCTGTGAAGCTGCTGCGAGCACGATTTTTCATTGTCTCTGTATTGTATATCTGTGCATATGCAATAAACACAAGTGACTATTTTACAATAATAATTACATTTCAAAAGTATTCCAATTGCTGTCAAGTGCTTCTGGAATTTCTGAAATAAATGTATTTTTTTAAAAAAGTGTTTCCTTTCTCACTGCTCACATTGACTTTAACCAAATTGATTTGAAAACAGGATTGGAGAACCAGAGTTCACTCACCTGTAAGATCCTGCTAAGACATGCAGGCAGTCTATGATGATGAAGTTTTCTTGAACTTGTCCTGAGAATTTCTTTCCCGACTTTGCACAGTAGAGACCACCAGAAACCTTTCGGACTCTTATATTCTGCATCACGTCACACAAGGGAAAAATGTCTCAACAATGTGAAATTGTTAACTGTGTTCACATGTTCCCAGATCAGTTACTTGCTGGGATATTTTTTCATTTTGTTATCACTGGCACCCCTACATCTACCTTCCAGGTCTGGCATCCTACACATTTCCATTTCCATCACATCACCATGGCAGGGTATGTCCTCTGACATTCCCTCATTACAAGGTAATTACTAGCATATGCAGGAGAAACACTCCCTGTGGGGGCTGTGAAGGTCAATGGTCAAGGGATTTAAATGGAAATTAGACAAATTCAAGGGAATATAATAAAAGGATATGGTGGCGAGGGTAGGGTGTGAGAAGATAAATGGCTTCCACAGGCTGAATGGCTTGTTTCTTTGCTGAATATTCTATGTAATTCTACCTACATCCATCCCACCTTTCACCTCTCTCCCTTTTAAAGTTCTTGAACAGCTCTTCACCATTATTTAAAAATAAATAGAATCACAACATCTTTACAGCATGGAAGAAAATCATTTTGTTCATCGAGTCCATGCTGGCTTTATGCAAAAACAATCCAAGTAGCTCCACTCTCCTGCCCATTTCCCACAACCCTGCAACTCCTTTTTCTAGCTCTACTTTGGAAATTATCTGCCTCTTCAACACTCCCATCCCCCCACCCCTGCAGCATTTTTCACACCACAATCACGTGTTACTTTTGGTTCTTTTTCCATTCACTTTTATTCTAGGATGTCACACTGGGGCAGCTGGCAAAGCTGCTTCCTCAAAGCTCCAGATTCAATCCTGGCCTCAGGTGCTGACTGTGCCGCCTCTCCTCGCATCCTTGTGGGTCTCCCTTGGGTATTCCTGTTTCCTCCCACATCCCAAAGATGTGTGGGTCTGTCGGTTAATTAACCGCTGAACGTCTCCCCAAGTGTGTAGGTAGGTGTTAGACTTTGGGGGCACGGAGGGAGAATAAAATGACAGTGTAGGATTAGTTTGAATGGATGGATGGTTGATGCTTGGCACGGATGTGATGGGCTGAAGGGGCTGCTGTCATGTCTCATCTATAGCTCTACTCTCTGTCCCAGTTCATGACCCCTCAGCGATGGGAATTTTTTTAACCTCCATCTATACCCTTTATATTTTTAATTTCCTCCATCAGATCTTGTTGCCACTTCCTGGAGAACAACCCTGACTCCTGCTTTATAGTACCTTTATTTTATTATTTTCAGCCCAAGCAAATCTCAACCATATCTTCCCTTGCTGAGACCTTAGCAGCATCTAAAATGGTCCAAGGTACTTCAGAAACCAACATAGGGAAAATATTAGAGCAGGTGACCAGAACTTTGGATGAGGTGGAAGGTTTTAAATGGTAAATTAACTTCCTTTTCTTAAGAACTAAAACTTCATAGGTTGGTGTCCAGACATCTAAAGGCATGGGTGCCATTGGCAGTGCAATCAAATAGAACTGAAGAGCACAAATTATGTGAAGACAGGAAGGGGGGGGGGGGGGGTGGCATGGAGGGGTCGGAAAACAAGGAATCATTAGTGGAATATTCAGTTGCAGTCAAGCGTTTTGCTGTATTTTTGGACATCAGTCATGGGAAGAGACCATAGAGGTTGTGGTTGCTATCCTTGAAGCAGAGCTGGTCAAGGGAGGTTAATTAGGGATTTCATCTAAATTATGAGCACAGTCTGAATTACAACACAAGTCATGGGTAGATTAATCTAAACTACTAATCTAAACCAGGACAGACTGCAAAAGGGAATTTCCTCTGGGGAGTTTCCATGTAACAATAACAGTGGGCCAGCACCTACATCTCCTCTGTCTCCTCACCTTTCTCAATGTCATCTGGCACATCAGCTGAATTACAACATAAGAAACAGGCCCTTTGGCCCACCATATCCATGCTGACCTTTTTGTAATCCCATTTTCAGGGACTACTAAAACCCAGTCATTCTTTCCCCAATCCTGTCAGGCAGAAGATACAAAAGCTTGAAACGACATATCGCCAGATTCAGGAACAGCTCCCCCACTGTAACCAGACTACTGAACAGACCTCTCATACGCTCAGGATGTATTCCTGATATTCCAATCTAGCTCATTGCAGCCCTTGGACGTTTTAAATTACACTCTCTGTAGTTGTGACACCGTTTCATTTTCTCTTTTGCACTACCTGGTGTACTCATTATACAAGGATCTGCTTGGATAGTACCCAAAGATCTCAGTATCTCGATACACCTGACAAGAATAAACCAATCTGCCTGCATTAGGACTGTAACCCATCTCTGCCTTGCCTACTTAATGCCTGTCTTGTCTCTAGTAATCTAGAGTAATTAGTTCATGAGTTCATCAAAATACTAGATTTCACAATAGCCAGTGAGATTTAAAATTAGCTATATAATTTGGAAATTTAAAAGTTGCCTTCACAAAATTACTGGAATTATAAACAGAAACATAGAAAACAGGCACAGGAGTAGGCCATTCGAGCCAACACCACCATTCAATATGTTCATGGCTGATCATCCAAAATCAGGTCCAAAATCCAAAAAGCCCATCAGGTTCACCAGTCTCCTTCGGGGAGGAGATCTACTGTCTTTCCTCTGTCTGTCCAATGTTCGACTCCACAACCACTACGGTTGTCAAATCTGCACTAACCCAAAGCAAGCCACTCAGTTTCAGGGCAAGTAACGATGGACAATTTAGAAGGATGAGAGGAGATCTTATCGAAACGTATAAGATTATTAAGGGGTTGGACAAGTTGGAGGCAGGAAACATGTTCCCAATGTTGGGGGAGTCCAGAACAAGGGGCCAGTTTAAGAATAAGGGGTAGGCCATTTAGAACTGAGATGAGGAAAAACCTTTTCAGTCAGAGAGTTGTGAATCTGTGGAATTCTCTGCCTCAGAAGGCAGTGGAGGCCAATTCTCTGAATGCATTCAAGAGAGAGCTGGATAGAGCTCTTAAGGATAGCGGAGTCAGGGGGTATGGGGAGAAGGCAGGAACGGGGTACTGATTGAGAATGATCAGCCATGATCACATTGTATGGTGGTGCTGGCTCGAAGGGCCGCATGGCCTACTCCTGCACCTATTGTCTATTGACAATAAATGCGACCTTCTTCAGTGACACCCAGATCCTGAAAACGGAATAAACACTATGTTTCAGGCTGCGTTTCACATTGGTTGGTTTCTCTTCTATCTCCTAACAGTGGCTGTACCTCATATATAAGAAAGACACAAAATGTTGGAGTAACACAGCGGGTCAGTCTCTGGAGAACAAGGATAGGTGATGTTTCGGGTCGGAATTCTTCTTCGGACCCGTTTGGGGTTTCGAGGCAGAACACTTCAGACTATTTCGGGTCAGGACGCCTTCCTCAAAGGGTTCCAGCCCACTGGAACCAGGTTTCCTGTCCTAACCCGAGATGTCACCTGCCCATGTTCTCCAGGGGATGCTGCCTGGCCAACCTGAGTTACTCCAGCATTTTGTGTCTTTCCTTGGTAAAACCAGCATCTGCAGTTCCTTGTTTGTGCACTGAAATTTTTCATTCTTTAATAGAATTTGAACTGCTACGCACCTTTAAGTGGCTGCTTGTTAACTGGAGTTTTTCACACATTTCAGTGAAGTATTGTAACGAGCCCTGGTTCAGCAACAAGTAAACTTTGACATTGCGCTTGTTGGCAGCTTCAAGCACATCACAAAATATGTCGATGTCAGTGAATACATCCATCACAACGGCGATCAGCTGTGGGTGAGAAGGCTGGAATCAGCGCGGTCAGAAGTTTGAACGTTTCTGCTTTGATTTCCCCTGGCGTGGTTCACCTTGGAGCAGAGAGACGGTTGGGGTGGAGATGGAACAGACCTTCTAATTTATGAGCGGCTCAGACAAAATAAGAAGCAGCTTTCAGTGGTAAAGAAGGTCAGCGAGCAGAGGATAGTGGTGAAGGGGAACAGCAAAAGAGTGAGAGGGGAAGAGTGTTTTACGCAATAAATTATTTGTCGTGTCGAGGGACATTGGGATGAGGCTGCCTGGGAGTGACAACACAAATAGATTTAGTGGTAACGAAGACAGGCTCGCTGCCTTCATTGGTCGGGTTGTTAAGTGTAAAAGACGGGAAGTTGTATAAAACTTTGTTTAGGCTTTCCTTCTCTCCAGAGATGCTGCCTGTCCCGTTGAGTTACTCCAGCATTTTGTGTCTACTTTGGAGTATTAAGTGCGGTTCTGGTCTCCGCATTGCAGGAAGGATGTGGAGACTTTGGAGAGGTGGAGAAGCAATTCACTATGGAATTGCTTGTATTAGAGAGAATGAGCTACGCGGAGGAAAAGAGAGAGAGACACAAGATGCTGGATTAACTCAGCGGGTCAAGCAGCATCTCTGGGGGGCATGGATAGGTGACATTTTGGGACGAGACCTTTCTTCAGACCCTGAGCTTGTAGCTGGAGCATTGAAGGCTGGGGGTCAAACAGAGGTGTATACAATTATATAAGAGACATAAATAAGGAGGATGGTCAAAATATTTTTTTCCCAGGGTGAAGAAGTCAAATACTAGAGGTGAGAGGGGGAAAAGAAAAAAACGTTTCTTTTCAACAACGAGTAGCGGTGCCTGAAACACATTACTGTATTAATTTAACTAATTTAAAAGTTTAAAAATGTTCCGAAACAATCCACACTGTCTGTAGGATGGAATTTGCCGCTGTAATTGTTTCCTGACTGAGTCGGAGAGGGTCGAGCAACTGAAGAAGTTAACAGTGATGTTGCAGCGTTCAGCCCCAGCACTACAATCCCAGGCACTCGCAGGTTCACAGCTCACCGCACCACTCTCCCTAACACAGGGTGTTGGATATTTGTTCCTGAGATTTGACTCAGCGGGTTCAGACCAGTGCATTGCTCAGTTACCTCAACAGCCCGGCTGATTTGGAAGCGTAAAACGTCCTTGATGCTGCGGCCCCCCTGGTTCTGGAAGTAAACGCTGACGCTGGAAGGTCCCTTCAGGTAGTAGCGCTTGTTTAACATGGGCCAGCCCTGCTCCAGCACCGGACCCCCGCTCTCCGACTCCAGGGGGAAATACGTGTCCGACGCGCAGGAGAAAACTTCCATCCCTTCTCCATCTACATGTGGTTCCTGGGGCTGGGGACTCTCGGCGTTCCTGACAATGTACTGGATTTCTGAAGGAGATAAGAAGCTCAATTCCTCCTCGCAGTCCAAGATGTTCTCATAAGCCCCGGGTCCGGAATCGAGCAGCGCGTCCGTTGCCAACCTGACGCTTTCATTGTAATTGAGGTCGAAGGCGAGCGGTGGAGACCAGGGGCTTTTAACCGCTTCCATCCGCCTCTTCATTTTGCCACCAGTCTTTTGTCCAAACCAGGTGCTTTTCAGATAATTTTGTATGTTCATCATTAACGGCTGTGACCAACTCAGCAGCAAGCCTCGTGAGTTCACATCTGCAGTAGTACGCGAGGTAAGTCACGCAATTACTTGCTATTAAGAAACTTGAGCTGCCCTTCCTCCAGGCAAGTGCTGAATCAGAACCATCACGTGTTATGAACCTGTCACATCGCATACGTCCACAGGAGCCACTAATTTAACATCTCTCGTTGTCACTCACGTTGAATGCTGTGTTCCCCTGTGCAATGGAGTCACACTTCTCACAATGTCAGCAGTGTTAATCACCAATGTTCGTTTGATGTTAAACATTCTGTCTGGTTTGAATGTTCAGAAAACACCATTGTTGACGAGGTGATGCACTGCTACAGGTACCGTCTTCCTGATCTGATGTTAATCCATCTTGGTCCCCCAGGCAGACTCAGAGGGTACTCATTTGAAGAAGAGCAGTGGGACTTCATGTCTTTATTCTCCCTGTCATTAAACCACACTGGCTTGGAATATCAGCAAAGGACAGGGTTGGGTGTAATTTGGGAGTAATTTGCCCCAAATCAGAGAACAATTCAAACAATTGCAGTTTTTTTTAAGTACAAATAATGTTTCACTCAAGTTTTGTTTCTACAAACCCTGGCCACAAATCACAGAACAAATCACATCCGTTATTTGCTGCATTACAGCTGAAACTCTTACAATTAAGCTCTTTATTGCAAAGTCACACATAGAAATCCTTAATGTTTTGACTTTCATTTGTTGATTTATTTAGAATCTGAATCCAAGTACTGAAGAACGGAACACTCATGAAATAATTTGTTTTAAAATAATTTAGAAATATTTTAGATCCACTGACCTACAGGTTCTCACTTGGGTGATTCAAATGCTAGTGTTTCCATAATCTCATTCTCAGCTGCAGAATGCAAACCATGCCAGTCTGGCATTCAACAGTCAAGCAATATTTCCTAAAGTTTATTTTTTAAACACCCTGAATGGCTGCACTGATTACAACACTTTTATTTTTGGCAAAAATTGAACTTGTGTAAATGAAAGAGGGTATAGAATGCTTCCCAAAACTAGACCAATTTTAGGTGCAGTTTGCAGAAGTTCTGACCTATTATCAAATTTCAGGAAGCTTGATGTTTGTAAAGCTAGCACTCCCTTTCATAAGTTTCAACAATGATGAAGCTTATCTTGGAGTCAAAAAGGATTCCAAAGTTACAGTGTGGGTCGCCCTCCAACAGGTTAGACTGGGCTCAACCAAGGTCCCCAACCATCTTTTCTCTACACACTCTAGTGTCCCCATAGAACCAACTGAGCTGAAGGTTTGGTTGCCATGGCTGTTCCTTCCATGGGCCAGGAGAAAGCCTGGCTTGCTTCTGGATCTGTAGGAAGTAACGGCAGATGCTGGTTTAGATAGACACAAAGTACTGGAGTACCTCAGTGGTCAGGCAGCATCTCTGGAAAAAGTAGAATTCTTCAGATTGAAAGTAGAGTTGAGAATAAACTGGAGGTGAGAAAAGGCCAAAATAAAATCAGGGCTGAAACAGATGACCTCGGGAAGGGTGGAGCCCATGATGGCCCATTGTTAGTGGAGGGAGGTGTGATAACAAGAGGGATACAAAGATGCGACCAGTGGAACTGGATCAGTTGAATGACCTTTTGATAGTTGGCTACTGTCAAAGGACAATGACAGTCATTTAAAATAATGCAAACATTTAAACTACAAACGCACTTTTTACACTGAAGGTATTATCGTAAAGTTTAAGAAACATACAGACAGGTACATGGATAGGACAGGTTGAGGGATAAGGGCCGAACACAGGCCAGTGAGTCTAGTGTAGATGGGACATGTCGGTCAGTGAGGCAAGTTGGGCCGAACGGCCTGTTTCCATGCATTTTGACTATGAACATACTTAAAAACATCCCAACATAGAAAGAATCTAAGAACAAAGTACAATAAAGAAAAAATGAATAACCACCTACCCTTTCCAGATAAGGTTAGTGAACCTATTAAAGTGGTTGGGACCAGCCAGCAGGTCAAGGGGTGAAATTAAGAGATGCACAAAGCTGCAGGCTGTCTGAGCACTGCCCCTGGACAGTGTACTGGTGGAGTATCTGTACCTGATCGCCAGCTGGACAGTGTACTTCTGGATCTGTCTGAGCACTGCCCCTGGACAGTGTACTGGTGGAGTATCTGTACCTGATCATCAGCTGCTCTCCAATTTCCATGTTGCAAAGCACAGTCGTCAGAGACAAGCTGACACGAGAAGCATGTGCATTTTCCTCTGCTTCACAACTCTTCAATCCTTCTGTCTCACATCTTCTGCTTTCATTTCTTGCCTTAGATCCAACCATCTGCCCATTAACCCCCCCCGCCCATATCCACCTATAATTACCTGCCATGCTTTGTCCTGCCTCTCATCTCTCCCAACTTTCTTCTCCCTTCCCCCCCCCCTCAGTCAGTCTGAAGAAGAGTCCTGTCTCGAAACGTCACCTATCTTTGTTCACCAGAGATGCTGCCTGACCTGCTGAGTTACTCCAGCACTTTGTGACCTTTGGTGAAGGAGATTTCTGTTTAAATCATCCTCCATATGAAACAATGGAAGTAATGGATCAAATTTCCTTGCCCACATTCTGCATGGTGTGGATATACCATAAATCAGCTTTGCATCTGCACGTGTTTTGCTGGATGTCAGTTCGCATACAGCAATTTTCGTGCTCAATGTCTAGTGTGCAAAGTTTGCACAGGTTTTGATTCATTGCAGCCACTCCTTTGCTAATCAATTAGTTACATAACTGACAGATGTGTGAACATACAGGACTGAAGTATTTACATAGCAATTTGAGCTTGCTTAAGGCCATAAACTGTATATAGTGGTTTGTTATTTGAGGTTGTGTGAATGTCACAAAGCTGGTTCAAACAGCAACCTGTCATCATTCATTTGCGCATTGAAGGCCATATATCTGACTTGATGCAAACAAATTAAGATCAGCTCAATGTTTTCTTTTCTAAAACTACTGTCCTGCTGCTAATTACCTCTAGTCAGAGAGTCAAGAGTGTTTAATTGCCATGTGCAATGGGAATGGAACAATGACAACCTTACTCCAGCTTTACAGACACATAAGAATTTCAAAAATGGTCTAAGTATACAGAAATACTAATACTTGATTATCCTTCAATAGATCCTTCAGTATCATCATGGGCTACTGCCGTAATGTTCTCCTGAATCAGTAAAGCCTCCCTATACCCTAACTATATCTCTCTGGTAGCACCTGTACCGTAGAACTGTACAGTTCTAGACTGGACTTCATCTGGACTTCATCCGCCTTTCTTATCAGGCCTCTAGCATGAAAATCAATGCAATTTAATTCAATTGACTTTCCTCGCTCCCTGCTGTACTCCTGCACATCCTGTCTATTGAAGCTGTTGCCACTGATGTCTGTACAAACTTCCAACCTCCCACCTGCCACACTGCAGCATTGGATCCCGTCACCCTGCCAATCTAGTTTCAACCTTCCCGAGTAACACTTGTGAATCTGCCTGTCAGGATATTGGTCCCCCTTCAGTTCAAGTGCAACTCATCCCTCTTGTACAGCTCATCTCTGCCAATAGTCCAAAAATATGAATCCCCACCTCTGCACCAACTCATCAGCCACACATTCACCTGTTGCACTTCTGCTCGTTTGCCCTCAAGATCTTTAGTTGCAAGTTAAATCTGTGATTTTTTCAATAAACCAGCATCTCTTAAAACTATCTTCCTTGCTTTGAATTCTTTCCAAATCTTAATTCCAAACCAGCTCTGTATTCCTTCCAGCCCTACAATACTCCAAGGTTTGTGCATTCCTTCAACTTGGCTCTCCTGCACAAACACAATTGTAATTATTCAGCCTACTTTCACGTGTTCAAGCTCCTCACCCAGTTAGTTGTTCCCTAGTTGATCCAACAATGATGACCTGTATTTTTATATCCTACCTCCAGTACAGTAAAGTGCCACAGGTGGGTGCCCGGAATTCAGGACCATGCTACATAAGATAATGCTGCATTTTTAAGATGTTTGAGGCTTATTGAGCAGAATTTGGTGTTTATCTCTTTATCACCTAACACACGATACTGAAAATGTTTATCAGCTCACGCTTGGTTTATTCTTAGAGCCGAATCCCAAACAGTCAAGTCGACAAAAGGCTACAAGAACATCTCCTCCCATCGCATCCCTTCAAGATAAGAGGACCTCAAAACCAAATGGATGACTAAGAGGACTACCAAAATAGCATATCCAGGTTCAGTTTCTAATCTCAGAGTTATTCTGTGCAGTGGGGAGGAAACTAAAAACAGTTGACAAGTTAAAAACAGTTGGCAAGTTAACTACATAGTTTCTGGGTGTGGCAGAGGGAAGGCTGGAAAAGGAATGGAGATGGCCATAGTGAGGAGTAAAGGAGACAGAAAGAATCCAGGTAGGCAGGAGCCTCCTCCACTGCATTAAATGAGAGGAGTCCAGTTGTGTTATACTCTGAAGGTCGATAGGATTCCTATTTCCGTCCACTACAGAGGCCCACGTTTAAGGAATGGCCCTGGGATGCTCAGTACAGGCAGTTTTCTGAAATGAAACCCCATTAATTAGGTGTCATTTGTTTTATTTAAAATTGTCTGTACAATTAACTTAATGATACTGATTCCACCCCATGCCTGACAAGTAATGCCCAAGGACAGAAACTAATGGATCCTTGGGTGTCCTACATCTTCACTGCCCACATCAGCCAGTCGAGCTCTGAACTGTGATCAGTGACTTGAAATTCATTCGCGTGGGACAATGGGATAAAAGAATTAAGACTTTATTTACAAGCATAAAAGTACAACTATATTCAGAATAAACAAGTTAAAAAAATTCCCCGATTTTGTCTGCGAATTACATTATGTGCACATTTCAACAATTCAGTAACTACAAAATCAAACCTTCATTTTGTATTAATCAGAGCGAGATGAAAGAACACACAATACAGGAATAAAAATGTCAATAGACTATATTGTACCTCAAATAATTAAATAACATGAAAATTAAAATAACTGCAGATGCTGTAAATCTGACATGAAATGGTTAACTTTGTTTTTCTCGAACACATTCTGCCTAACCTGCTCCATCTTCCACGATTACTGATCTTTTATTAATAAGCAATGGAACTGCTCTATGTTGCACTGTCTGTGAGGGAGTTGGTTGAATATCTCAGACGAGCCCGCGTTGCCAGCTTTTGCCTTAGCTCTCGTATGCCTGTCATTAGTTCACACTCCTTTCTTTCCCGATCCATTCTTCCTCTGTCTAAAGACACTGCAGTAAAAGAAAAAGAAACACTGCAATCAGAAAGGGCTATATTATGTTCATTGGTCAGCAATTAACAAAGGGCCTTCATTGCACTGGTAACAGATGGTTACATCCATTTAACTGTATTTTAGGAATATTTCTGGGGCAGGATAGGATGGAGAGAGTAATCCATAAGGCTGAGATCTTATGGAGAAAGCCATATTGCCAGTCCCTAGGTTATTCAATAAAACAATGAAGTTTGCTGACTATTTTTAAGTTTTGCAATTTAAATGTTGTTAATTTGTTCCAGTTAGATAAAGGAAGAACAGAAATACCCTTGGTCCTACATTATACCAGTCACAAGTTTCAAAAGTACTACAAGGTATTTTTGAACATCATAATGTGAAAAACAGCTTTTCCTGACGATGCTTGAATGTACATGAACATGGATTTTATAATATATTAAAATTAACATCAATCATACCAGAAAATTGCAAAATGTAATATATTAAAATGTAATTTAGGAAAAGGACACATTTGTAGTGAAACGGCAACAGACACAAAAAGGCAACTAAATGATGCAAAAGAACTGGTAAAACAGTCTGAAATAGTCTGTCATCTGTCTCATGTTGAGTGAATATGTTGTACAAGGGATGGAGTCTGTTTTACAATCAAGTGGCTTTCAGTTTGATGACAATGAACATAGCAAAGCTAGCTCATACAATTTGTACATTCTACAAGTTTGTAATGTGGGGATATTTGATCAAATGCATATTAATTCCTTCCTCACACTTCATTATATTTTACATGAGATGGAATATTTGGAACTAAACAGTGAATTTTCACATTAGTAACAATCCATAAAATGTTTACACCTTTGCTTTTGTCAGGGCACAAATTCACTTGCTTGTGTTTGTGCAATGCATTCATTAGTGGCCACTGTTCTCACTGTGGGACATTCAGTATGAGTGTTTACGTCTCTGCCCAGAAGGACTAACGGGAAAGCTCTCCTTGTGTGTATTGACTTAAGACATCAATATCTATTTGATTAAACTTGTATTGTATAACAATGGTTACTCCTAATTAAGAAACCAACAGAAATCAACATTGTAAAAGAGATGACAGAGTCACTGGAAGCAAGAAGGTGCTTCGAGGTACAAACACACTTGTAACAAACTTCCAGTTCACACACAAATGCATCATTTTGGAAAGGAATAGAGGCTAAAATCCAAACTGAACAAAATACACGGCAGTACAGTGGTTTGGTAAAATATATATAGTTGTGAACAGGTTGACACCAACTTCCATCAAATGCTTACATTGAACGGATGAGTCAAATGTCATGTCATTCAAACAAAGACTGGTTGGATTTTGGACCCCACTCCCCGGTAAAAGATCCCTTTCTTGCTTCATTGGACATTGGGTTCTTGAGTCATAAAGCCTCACTGGAAAAGAGAAAAAGAATGGCAAATCATTGTAAATGTTTTCAATGTACAAATGTTCTAAAAGTAAGTTAATATTGTGGTGGTACCTGGTGATTAGGCCACTCCCTGGATCATCCCCCTCGGCACGGGTTGGACAGGGCTGGGGAAGGGACTAGCACTACGGGGTTTGCCTGAAGGGGCTAGAGGGATAACTCGTGCTTGAGATTGAAGAGTGTGTGGATGTTCTGTTGCTGGATTAAATTACTGTTAATACTTACCTGGCGTCTTCCCTGATTCCTACCGCGTCCAGACCCACTACACTGGTGACCCTCGACATTTCCTCGCAAGTCACGATGGACCCGAACGTTCCTCAACACGCACTACCCGGTCAACTGCCCCTGGACCCTGCCGGACCACACCCCTTGAACCCTGCTGACCGCGCCGTGGCTTCGAAGCTGCCTCCCCTTTGGACCGACGACCCTGATTTCTGGTTTGACCAGGTCGAGGCGCAGTTTGCACTGCGGTGATTGACCGCCGACGCAACCAAGTACTTTTACGTTATCAGTGCCCTCGACCAGGCCACTCACAACGGGTCAGACCTTTTCTCCGCGCCCCCCCCGGCGGGTAATAAGTATGAGGGCCTCAAGGCCTTTCTCCTAAGGAAGTTCAGCCTCAGCGAGGCCGAGCGGGCGACCCAGATCCGACGGATGACTGGTCTGGGTGATCGCCGTCTGTCGGTACTGCTGGGCGATATGCTGGCCCTTATGGGCGACCACGAGCCCTGCTTTTTATTTAAGCACGCTTACCTGCAGCAGCTGCCGTCAAATCTCTGCCAGCAGCTCACCAACGACCTGTTTACCGACATGCAGGCGGTGGGCGAGTGCGCCGATGAACTCTGGATGGCCCGTCAGCTGGCCCTGGACGCGCTCGATGTTCCTCCGATGACCCGCAGGTCGGTGCCTCGATCGACCGCGTCTCCACCGCTCCTCGACGTCCTCCACTGCACACCCGACTGCCAGCGCGTCTTTGCCGCGCAGCCTGCCATCCGTTCCTCCGCATGCCACCAGAGGTCGCTGGTGGTCGGATCAGCCCGCACAGCCGCCCGTTTCAGGACTTTAACGCGCACCTGGCTGGGGCCACGGTGTTTTCCAAGGTCGATCTGGTGCGTGGCTACAATCAAATTCCCGTCCACCTGGACGACGTGCCCAAGACGGCCATCGTGACGCCATTTGGCCTTTTCGAATTCCTCCGTATGCCATTCGGACTTAAGAACGCGGCGCAAGCCTTTCAGCGACTTATGGACTGTGTGTGCCGTGGCCTGGACTTTGTTCACGTTTACCTCAATGACATTTTGGTGGCAAGCCACTCGAGATAGGAGCATGCTACCCATCTCCGCCAGCAATGCCAGCGCCTCAGCGATCATGGGCCGGCCATCAACATAGCCAAATGCCGTTTCGGGGTGACGTCCATTAATTTCCTGGGCCACCACGTGACTTCGCACGGGGCGCTGCCGCTCCCGGACAAGGTGGACGTGGTGCGCCAGTTTCCACGCCCAACCACCGTGAAGGGCCTCCAGGAGTTCGTTGGGATGGTGGTCTTTTACCTCCGATTTGCGCCGTCTGCGGCCCGGATCATGCGCCCACTGTTCCACCTCATGGAGGGCAAGCGCAAGGAGGTCGAATGGACTGACGATGCGGTGGCGCCGTTCCAACACGCCATGGAAGCCCTGGCTGCGGCCACGATGCTCGTGCACCCACGGGTGGATGCACCAACCAGCCTGACGGTCAACGCTTCGGATGTGGCGGTTGGGGCGGTGCTAGAACAGCAGATTGATGAGTGTTGGAAGCCTCTTGCTTTCTTCAGCACGCACCTCAGCGGCGCACAGCGGAACTACAGTGCCTTTGGCAGCGAGCTCCTTGCCCTTTACCTCGCAGTCCGCCACTTCCGTTATTTCCTCGAGGGGCGGACCTTCTCCGCGTACACTGACCACAAGCCCCTCACCTTTGCGTTCGCCAAGGTGTCCGACCCGTGGTCAGCTCGCCAGCAGCGGCAGTTGGCTTTCGTCTCGGAGTACACTACCTCCATCCGTTTCATCGGGGGCAAAGACAACAGAGTGGCCGACGCCTTGTCTCGACCCACGGTCCACGCCATCCTGCAAGTGGCCGATGGCGTCGACTACTCAGCCCTGGCGGCGGCCCAGCTGACGGACAATGAGATGTCCGCCTATCGTACCGCCATTTCGGGCCTGCGGTTGGAGGATGTTCCCTGTGGCACTGGGGGCGCAACGCTGCTGTGCGATGTATCTACTGGGCAGCCGCGGCCCATCGTTCCCGTTGCCTGGCGGCGCAGAGTGTTCGAGGTGCTCCATGGGCTGGCCCACCCTTCCATTTGGGCGACAACGGCCCTCGTGGCTTCCCATTTCGTGTGGCACGGGTTGCGTAAACAGGTTGGGCATTGGGCCCGCACCTGCATCCCGTGCCAAACTGTCCGTTTCGTGCCTCCTGTTCCTGGGGGGGGGGGGGGGGGGGAGGGTCCTGTGACGGTACCCGGGGATTAGGCCACTCCCTGGATCATCCCCCTCGGCACGGGTTGGACAGGGCTGGGGAAGGGACTAGCACTACGTGGTTTGCCTGAAGGGGCTAGAGAGATACTCCTGCTTGAGACTGAAGAGAGTGTGGATGTTCTGTTGCTGGATTAAATTACTGTTAATACTTACCTGGCATCTTGCCTGATTCCTACTGCATCCAGACCCACTACAATATCATAATTGAAGCATGAGCATTATTCAGTAACTAACTCAGTAATTAACCAGGAATCGGGCAGCACTGTACAGCGCCAGAAACCCAGGTTCAAACCTGACTACGGGTGCTGTTTGTACGGAGTTTGTACGTTCTCCCCGTGACTGCATTGGTTTTCTCCGGCTGCCTCCCACACTCCAAGGATGTCCAGGTTTGTATGCTAATTAGCTTCGGTGAAAATTGTAAATTGTCCCTAGTGTGTACGATAGTATTTGTATACAGAGAACGCTGGTCGGTGTGGACTAGGTGGGCCGCAGTGTCTGGTTCTGCGCTGTATCTTTAAGCTAAACTAACTATAGGGTGCCAGAAATCAGTAACATTGAGAAATGGTTTGGGCGTTTACCAGATGGATCGGTGGGATTTGTGTACACGTGATCGTCGGGTTCCGTGTCTTCATTCGCTCCGTCTGGCAACAGCTGCCGCCTCCAAGAAGCAGCATCACCTTCACCTTGCTGCCATGCTTCTGGCTCAGCAGGTCTTGCAGCAACCTTGGCGCACTGTGTAAAGAAACAACATTTAAATGGGCTTTCAGAGCTAGAGTGAAATTAAACTGAGCATTCACACTCTCCCTGCTATGACAATTCACTCCTCAAATCAAAGCAACTGTCTCCCTGAATAGTTTCAGAACTCACTACGCAGAAATAACACAACTTCTCCCCTAAGTTGAAGAATTTGTGTACAGGCATTCCCCGACTTATACAAAGGTTACGTTCCACAAACCCTTACGTAAGTCAGATTTTACCCAAGTCGTAATTACCATCCCCATCCCCTGCCCAAAATAAGCCACTGAGGGTAAAACTGTTTCAATGGCGTCTGAGGCACTTTCTGTGGGGCATGGTCTGTGGGGTAAGTACTACTGCCATTGCTGGCTTGTTTCCGATGTAAACTTGAGTGATCATACAATATTGTAGAAATTACAAACTGTCTTAATTGAACTAGGGACCGAGTACAGAATTATTTATGTAATCGCATATTGTGCAAGTCAGGGAGTGTCTGTACTTTTCTTTCCTAGAATATATACTGATATAGCTTGGAAATACCAAGTATTAAAGAATAAACCAAAAGAAGAAATCTTTACTCATTTCACACCTGCTTTACAAATGCAGTTGGAAAATCTAGGCTGCCTTCTGTCAACTCAATCTAGAATCCTAAAATATTTAATCACCTGAAGTTGAGCAACATACTCGTGTTGCCTTTGAGAAGAAAGTTTTTCTCATTCTTAGTTTGTAGAGTAGAGGTAAAAATAAATAATAGCACTGGTGAATAGGAGACCATTTTACAAATTTCTTCCACGTTTGCAGTTGAGATTACCTGCTGGTCTTTAAATTCCTTCATCATATCAAACAGCATGGCTTCTTTTTCCTTATTCTTCCTGGCAAGGCATTCCAATTCTGCTTGGGATTTCTGCTGGTTCAAACTATAGTCCCTTTGCTTGCACAGCATCTGTGCCTGCCAATCCTTGTTGTTAGAGAGCTGATCAGTTCCGGCCAGCTCCTCTACAATGTTCTGATCAAGAAAGTAACAAGTTCAATCAATGTTCACATTTTCTACGAGTCTCACATATCAGTGCAGACCTTCAAAATATTTAGAGTTTCTGTGGATTAAAACACTGTAGGGAAAGCACTATTCTCCCACTAATTCTGATGGCTACTGCAGCAATTCCATGTTTGATAGTCCCTAATCCACTGTTATCCAAATTAAAACTAATAACCCAATAAACTAATAACCCAATAACAGTATAGTCCAAACATTGAAACCTGGATAAGGTGCAATATTAAGAACAGCTTCCATCCCCCCCCCCCCTCCCAAACAACAAATCTGATAATGGTAGTCCAGATATTAAAAAAGTAATCAGCTTCTGATGTACAGAAAATTCATATTGACTTCGTTCTTTGTATCTTTGTAATGATAAATTAGAGAAGAGTTCATTCGATCATTTAATTGCATTTTGTGTCTATCTTCGATGTAAACCTGCATCTGCAGTCCCTTCCTACACATTTAATTGCCTGACTGGTCCCAGCATGAACATTTCCCCAGTGAATGTGGCTAACTGTGCTGGAATTCAGAGCATAAGTCATGCCTGTACAATGAGAGTGCTTTTAAAAGTTTCACCAACCAGCTTGATTGCTTATTTTGGAAAGAAAATATCGTTTGAAATTTAACTATGTGTTGCCTGTTATACTCAATTCTATTAGTACAATAAAATGCATATAACAATAAATATTATTTTGTATCTACACTGGTTTAACATGCAAAGTATTGCAATGATATTGAAAAAAGAAGTTGCATATTGTGGCAGCACCCTTTTCGTGAAGGATGTTTATACTCCTGAGAATGCACAAAGATGATCATGGGCAGTATGCACCTCTTTGTGAAGAGGGCATTTGCCCTGAATATCTATCTATCTATCTATCTATCTATATATTATATATATTATATCACTAAAACTCTCACCTTGTTTGTTCCGTTCCCCTGATTGTTTGTTCACGATGGCACCACAATTTTAGGCCCACCCTACTCACCATTCCCCACGGACAATAAATAAACTTTTGTTACTTTTTAAAACCAATTTACTTCATAAACTTTCAAACGTCCCCCCCCTCCCCCACCGGGAGGAACAGCGAGAGGACCAGCCCGTCCCGGCATGCCCCGCGCCTGATCTTCCTCCCGTGGTGCAGTGCAGCGGCAGAGGGTCCAACAGGGTCAAACAAGATGGCCGGCACCGCCGTTCGCTGCAGGACAGGTTTCGGTTCCACTGCTCGCCCTGGTCGACGCGATGGACGCCCCAGGCCGATGTGAGTGGCTCCCTCTACCCTCCCCTGTCCCCCCTTGCCAGCCCACACCCCCGGGGGACACTCCCCGCCTACCAACGGCTCCATGGATCGGTAGGGTTGCTGGGCCCGTAGGAGAGGTTTGCACCCAACGGGTGTTGCCCCACCTGCAGGACCACCCACAGGAGACATTTGCACCCAATGGGTGCACACCCATCTAGTGAATAATAAAGCTGGAGGGAGATCCTGAACTATAGCTATCAAACTTTGGAAGGAACTGAAACACAACCACATCCCACAGTCTCATCACCCAATAATTGTTCTTCACCTTATATTCCTCAACATCTGGACATTGGTCCATTTCCAACTGGTTCTTGAACTCTTGATCTTCAATATCAGCTTTGATCCAGTTAATGCCCAGCTGTCTTTTCACATTCCGTGTCACAGCTTCTTGCTTCTTGGCAAGTTGCTACAATGTGGTATAACATGGAGTTAAACGTTATTCAAATGCAAGTGTCTTTTAATTATTCATAAATCTGTATTATCTATTACATTTCAACTTGATTATTTAAACATAACCATTCAGTAAAGGTCGGGAGAGCAGCAGCAGCAAGGAAGACCTTTGGCTGAAAGTAAGTAAGTGTGAATTGCAGATAAATGTCCGTTTAAAAAAGAGCACCAAAGGGACACTAGCAGTCATTCAGTGAAGCACATACCTCCCAGCTAGTCAGAGGAAGGCAGGATAGTGCGGGGATTGGCTGATCAATTAAATTAGAAGTCTGGTAAATTGGTCAATTAGTCAATTTAGTGACTGATATAATAAACAAGGCTTGCACAAGGGGTGTGGCCCTGTTGAGGGAAGTGCCCTGTGAGAAAAGTGCCCCGTGAGAAGAGTGCGAGTCTTTGGCTGCGAGTCTGAAAGGACTCCTTTGGCAGGAGGCTGAGGTGAGGAGGATACGCTTGTTTTTAAGCCTGATTTGTTTTTTGACACTAAAGTAATGGCGGACAAGTTGGTGCAGTGTGTTTCCTGCAGGATGTGGGAAGGTAGGGACTCAGCTGGAGCTTCTGGGAGCTTCACCTGCAAGAACTGTTTCCAGGTGCAGCTCCTGAATGGATGTGTGGTGGAGTTGGAGAAGCAGCTGGATGAACTCAGGGCAATCCAGGAATGCGAGAGTTTCCTGGACAGGACCTACTGTGAGGCTGTCACGCCAAGTGTCCAGGTCGAGCGAAGGTGGGAGATTGTTTCGGGGGGAGTGAACGTAGACTCCAGGAGACCCTGGTGGCTGTGCCTATTGCAAACAGGTACACCCTCTTGGGAGCTGTCGGGGCAGAAGACGCTTCCAGTCCGAGCGGCGGACAGGTTGGCGGCTCTAATCCAGGCAAGGAGACTCGACTGGGGAGACCGAAGTTGGGAAGAACCATAGTAGTGGGTGACTCCATTGTCCGAGGTACGGACAGTAGATTCTGTGGCGGCAGGCAGGACTTGAGGATAGTCTGTTGCCTCCCTGGTGCCAGGGTTCAAGACATCACGGACCGGCTTCAGAACATCCCAGCGAGGGAAGGCGATCAACCGGAAGTAGTTGTGCACGTGGGCACGAACGACGTCGGGAGGAAGAGGAAGGAGATACTGCAACGTGAGTTTAGAGAGTTAGGAAGAAGACTGAGAAGTAGGACGTCGAGAGTGGTTATCTCTGGACTGCTACCTGAACCTCGTGCTGGTGAGGGCAGGAACAGAGAGATCGGGGATATGAATGTATGGCTGAGGGGCTGGTGCAGGGAGCAGGGATTCAGATTAGACCACTGGGATCTCTTCTGGGGTAGGGGTGACCTGTACAAAAGGGACGGGTTACACCTTAACAGCAGGGGGACCAACATTCTGGCAGGCAGGTTTGCTAGTGCTACACGTGTGGGTTTAAACTAAGTAGTGGGGGGTAGGGGTTGACAAATTGGGAATATGAAGATGGAGTTAAAGGGGAAGCGAATACAGGAGAAATTGCATAGGACTCTCGAATAAATGGCAAGGAAAGTTCTAGATGGGATAAGAGAGTAAGGTCAGGGCCAATGGTGACCGGTGTGAGAGGGGAGATGAATACCGGTTAAAGTGTTGTATTTAAATGCGCGAAGTATAAAAAATAAAGTGGATAAGCTTGAGGCTCAGTTAGACATTGGAAAGTATCATCATATCATATCATATATATACAGCCGGAAACAGGCCTTTTCGGCCCACCAAGTCCGTGCCGCCCAGCGATCCCCATACACTAACACTATCCTACACCCACTAGGGACAATTTTTACATTTACCCAACCAATTAACCTACATACCTGTACGTCTTTGGAGTGTGGGAGGAAACCGAAGATCTCGGAGAAAACCCACGCAGGTCACGGGGAGAACGTACAAACTCCTTACAGTGCAGCACCCGTAGTCAGGATCGAACCTGAGTCTCCGGCGCTGCATTCGCTGTAAAGCAGCAACTCTACCGCTGCGCTACCGTGCCGCCCTATGATGTTGTGGGAATTACAGAGACATGGCTACAAGAGGACTAGGGCTGGGAACTGAATATTCAGGGGTACACAACGTATAGAAAAGACAGACAGGTGGGCAGAGGGGGTGGGGTCGCTCTGTTGGTAAGGAATGATATTCACTCCCTTGCAAGGGGTGACATAGAATCAGAAGATGTAGAATCAGTATGGATAGAAATGAGGAATTGTAAGGGTAAAAAGACCCTAATGGGAGTTATCTACAGGCCCCCAAACAGTAGCCTCGACATAGGGTGCAAGTTGAATCAAGAGCTAAAATTGGCATGCCGCAAATGTAATGCTACGGTGGTTATGGGAGATTTCAACATGCAGGTAGACTGGGAAAATCAGGTTGGTAATGGACCCCAGGAAAGGGAGTTTGTGGAGTGCCTCCGAGATGGATTCTTAGAACAGCTTGTACTGGAGCCTACCAGGGAGAAGGCAATTCTGGATTTAGTGTTGTGTAATGAACCTGATCTGATAAGGGAACTCAAGGTAAAAGAGCCGTTAGGAGGCAGTGATCATAATATGATAAGATTTACTCTACAACTTGAGAGGGAGATGGAAAAATCGGAAGTGTCAGTATTACAGTATAGCAAAGGGGATTACAGAGGCATGAGCTGGCCAGATTTGACTGGAAGGAGGCCCTAGCAGGGAAGACGGTGGAACAGCAACGGCAGGTATTCCTGGGAATAATGCAGAAGTTGCAGGATCAATTTATCCCAAAGAGGAGGAAAGATTCTAAGGGGAATAAGAGGCACCCATGGCTGACAAGGGAAGTCAAGGACAGCATAAAAATAAACTAGAAGAAGTATAACATAGCAAAGAAGAGTGGGAAGCCAGAGGATTGGGACGCTTTTAAAGAGCAACAGAAGATAACTCAAAAGGCAATATGGGGAGAAAAGATGAGGTACGAGGGTAAGCTACCCAATAATATAAAGGGGGATAGTAAAAGCTTTTTAGGTATGCGAGGAGGAAAAAAATAGTCGAGGCAAATGTGGGTCCCTTGAAGACAGAAGCAGGGGAATTTATTATGGGGAACAAGGAAATGGCAGATGAGTTGAACCGGTACTTTGGATCTGTCTTCACTAAGGAAGATACAAACAATCTCCCAGATGTTCTAGTGGCCAGAGATCCTAGGGTGATGGAGGAACTGAAGGAAATTCACATTAGGCAGGAAATGGTGTTGGGTAGACTGATGGGACTGAAGGCTGATAAATCCCCAGGGCCTGATGGTCTGCATCCCAGGGTACTTAAGGAAGTGGCTCTAGAAATCCTGGACGCATTAGTGATCATTTTCCAATGTTCTATAGATTCAGGATCAGTTCCTGTGGATTGGAGGGTAGCTAATGCTATCCCACTTTTTAAGAAAGGAGGGAGAGAGAAAATGGGAAATTATAGACCAGTTCGTCTGATATCAGTGGTGGGGAAGATGCTGGAATCAATTATAAAAGACGAAATTGCGGAGCATTTGGATAGCAGTAACAGGATCGTTCCGAGTCAGCATGGATTTACGAAGGGGAAATCATGCTTGACTAATGTAACTAGGAAAATTGACTGGGGAGAGCCGGTGGATGTAGTGTACCTTGAGTTTCAGAAAGCCTTTGACAAGGTCCCACATAGGAGATTAGTGGGCAAAATTACAGCACATGGTATTGGGGGTAGGGTACTGACATGGATAGAAAATTTGTTGGCAGACAGAAAGCAAAGAGTGGGGCTAAATGGGTCCCTTTCAGAATGGCAGGCAGTGACTAGTGGGGTACCGCAAGGCTCGGTGCTTGGACCGCAGCTATTTACAATATACATTAATGACTTGGATGAAGGGATTAAAAGTACCATTAGCAAATTTGCAGATGATACAAAGCTGGGTGGCAGTGTGAACTGTGAGGAAGATGCTATGAGGTTGCATGGTGACTTGGACAGGTTGTGTGAATGGGCGGATGCATGGCAGATGCAGTTTAATGTGGATAAGTGTGAGGTTATCCACTTTGGTGGTAAGAATAGGAAGTTAGGAAAAGGGGACGTACAACGAGATCTGGGTGTCCTAGTGCATCAGTCACTGAAAGGAAGTATGCAGGTACAGCAGGCAGTGAAGAAAGCCAATGGAATGTTGGCCGTCATAACAAGTGGAGTTGAGTATAGGAGCAAAGAAGTCCTTCTGCAGTTGTACAGGGCCCTAGTGAGACCGCACCTGGAGTACTGTGTGCACTTTTGGTCTCCAAATTTGAGGAAGGATATTCTTGCTATTGAGGGCGTGCAGCATAGGTTTACTAGGTTAATTCCCGGAATGGCGGGACTGTCATATGTTGAAAGACTGAAGCGACTAGGCTTGTATACACTGAAACTTAGATGGATGAGAGGGGATCTTATCGAAACATATAAGATTATTAAGGGATTGGACAACGTTAGAGGCAGGAAACATGTTCCCAATGTTAGGGGAGTACAGAACCAGGGGCCACAGTTTAAGAATAAGGGGTAGTCAGAGAGTTGTAAATCTGTGGAATTCTCTGCCTCAGAAGGCAGTGGAGGCCAATTCTCTGAATGCATTCAAGAGAGAGCTAGATAGAGCTCTTAAGGATAGCGGAGTCAGGGGGTATGGGGAGAAGGCAGGAACGAGGTACTGATTGAGAATGATCAGCCATGATCACAATGAATGGTGGTGCTGGCTCGAAGGGCCGAATGGCCTACTCCTGCACCTATTGTCTATTGTCTAACTGAATGTATATACAAACATGTCAAATAGAACATGGCTGCTATTAAATATTCAGGATACCTTCCAAATGCTGAGATATTAAGAATGTCTGCATTTGTGGTTTTTCTTCTTCGTAAATTGGGCTATGCTTAAACATGAGACACAAAAATGTGCAGATGCCAAAACATTGACCAAAAAACAAAGTTCGGGAGGAAATCTGTGGGGTCAGATAGCATCTATGTTGGGAATTGACTTTGGGTCAGGACCCTTTTTCAGACTGATTGGAGTATTCGGGGAGAGAGCTGGAGAGAAGGGGTAGGAAGGGTCAAAATCTGGCAAGTGATAGATGGATACAAATGAGGTGGGGGGGGGGGACAATGATTGGCAGATGTGTGCTGTATGTGACAAAGGCTTGAGGTGAAAGAGTGTCAGATATGAAAGGAAGAGTGAAATTTAAAGCCTGAGGGTGTTCCAATGGAGATAATCAGAGAAGAGTCAACATTAATTTTATTTCCACATCAGTTTCTTAAAAATTAGAAAGAGATGAACAAATAACACAGGCAGTTCACTATAAAACAATATTGAGTTCCTTAATAAACTCATGTCATAGAATTGCATTATAAAGACCATGGTGTTTACAGGGGAAAGGGGTTAGGTAGGGGCTGAGCGTTTAGGACTCGCAATAACAAAGTTACTTTTCTCTGCAGGATTTTTAAAAATAAAGGTGTTTTTACTGCTAGCTAAAAATACTAAAGGCTATATGTTACATTGTTTAAACGAGTATTGTTGCACGTGTCAATAGAAGCAATTGCTTCTCAATTTCAATAGCCACCCAGTTAAAATAGCAGCTGTGTCTTAGGAGATAATTGTGTCCGATTACTGTGGGGATGTTACATGGAAATAGTTTTCTCCCCATACTGTTTAAATCCAAGACAGCTCTTTTTCTGCTTGTCAATTTCCAAAGTAGCTTTAAAGCGGTTCACTAGTTCTCAAAATGAAATTGTGTTCATATCAATTAAACCTGTGTAGTGCAAATAGCATTCATCAGTCACTTTATATCCAATTGGTATTATGGATACACATATTACAACAGAATTACCGATAAGCTTAATTGTCACACTGACATTTCCCTCACACCATAGAATAATAGCAGTACAAAGGGCAATTCATACTTGCTCAAATATTCGTTTTTGCATTTCCAGTTCCATATTTCTCACTGTGATGTCCTGAATTAATGCAGCAGTTTCCTTGTCCCGGAGAGAAATCTTAAACCAAAATGAGAGACAGGTTTATGTATAACCATAAAGTCAACAAGTACACAAACATGCAAGGTACGGAGAAGCTTGAAGAGAACCCTTGGTGGGGTGGGATGGGGACTGAGTCTAGGTTTCTGCTTACTTACATGCAGAACGGTTTGAGGGGCCAAATGGCCTACTCCTGCTGCTGATTTATAATGTTCTTCTTTGGTGAATACCCTGGCATAAATTTATTTGAAGTCTACAATACCAGTAATACTTGGGAGAATAAAAAGGTTCATTCAAGTGCCATGTCACATCATTATTGAATATTGGACCCTCAAAGGCAGCAGGAAAATAAGCCTACGTTTGATTTTAGTTTTGGTTTAGGTTTAGAGATATAATAATAATAATAATAATACATTTTATTTATATAGCGCTTTTCATATACTCAAAGACGCTTTACAGAGATTTTGAGAACATAGGGAAATTAATAAATAGATAAATAAGTAAATAAATAAATGAACAGAGAAAGGAGACAGTAGGTGAGGTGACCTTCAGTGGTTGAAGGCAGTACTGAACAGGTGAGACTTCAGCGATGTTTTGAATGTGGTGAGTGTGGGGGAGTCTCTAACGGTTTGGGGTAGTGAGTTCCATAGGGTGGGAGCAGCGATGGAGAAAGCCCTGTCCCCCCAGGATCTGAGTTTAGTCCGGATGTGGGGGGATAGGAGATTGGCAGCGGCAGAGCGGAGGGTGCAGGTGGGAGTGTGCCTGTGGAGGAGGTCGGTCAGGTAGGATGGGGCCAGGTTATGGAGGGCTTTGTAGGTGGAAACAGGCCCTTTGGCCTAGTGAGTCCACACTGCCCAATAATTACCTTTCACACTAGTTCTATCCTACACACTAGGGACAATTTACAAATGCCAATGAACCTACAAACCAGCAGGACTTTGGAATGTGGGAGCAAACCAGAACACAGGGAGAATGTACAAACTCCCTACAGACAGCACCCCTGGTCAGGATCAAAACTATGTCTCTGGTGCTGTGAGGCAGCTACTGTACAGCTGCGCCACTGTGCCGCCCTGTTATTCTGTGGTTAAGACTCCACTTCTCCACTGGCTACAGATTTGGAACGGCAAAGTCAGCTCACACTTACTCGAGAACTATCCACTGGGTCTCAAAATAAAAGGAGTGGGAAATTGCTCTTACAGCTCTTGATGGCTGGTTATGGAGCAGCAAATGCAATATGGCAAACTGCCAGGCAGTGTCTGTATAGTCAGGCATCAAGAATTGTGGTGCGGGAGAGGGTTGCAGTTGCCTTGCAAGGCTTTACAATGAGATCACCAACAGATGCTGCAGGTCAATGTTAACTCATTGTTTTCACACAAATAAAGAGAGAAGAGAACCACACAGACCTTTCTATCAATCTCATCGTCAAGCCGTCTCAATTCAGTTTTCTGTTGTTCTTGTTGATATTTCAGGAAGCGCTTTTCTGCTGCATCCAACACTTGAAGTTCTTTTATCTTCATTTCACGGTTCACAGCAGCAAGTCTTCAAAGGGAGAAATATCATATTTAATAAAGAGAAACACTAGCTTTGCAGCCAGGTAGAACATGCACTTTGATTGGTTACATGTCTTTCACAGAGGTATGTTCATTCATTGACACCAAGTAGTGAGAACTTGCCATATCAAAAAACTAAACAATCTACTTAAGTGTTACACTTTGCACAGTGTTTGGAATTCTCACTTCTCATTTAGAAGATAGCGAGGGACATTTCAGGGACTATTTGATTACAAGCATACACCTTCACTCTCAGTGCAGTGCTGAAGTATGCTGCGTTTTCAGAGCTATTGCTTTTGGGTGAGATATTGACCCGAGGCTTCATCCACCTTCTCACATGCATGCAAAACATCCCCCAGGACAGTGTGACGAGACTGCATGAGGGTGAGTGGGGAGATTCCTTTAGTGACCTTTAGTTTAGTTTAGTTCAGATATACAGCACGGAAACAGGCCCTTCAGCCCACTGGGTCCGCACCGACCAGCAATCCCCGCATATTAACACTATCCTACACACACGAGGGACAATTTACACTTATACAAAGCCAATTAACCTACAAACCTGTACGTCTTTGTGGTGTGGGAGGAAACCGAAGATCTCGGAGAAAACCCACGTGGTCACGGGGAGAACTGACCAACATTTTATTCCAAAACATCATCTAGTTGTTTGTTGCTGTTTATCGGAATTTACAGTGCATAAATCCACTGTCACATCTCTTTCATTACACTTCAAAGGTGTTTTCAATTGGTTGTGAAGTGCATTGGGACCCACACAGAATGAGAAAGGTTGAAGTTGTACAACTACAAGTTCTTTTCACTGATTTGCTTTTATAGCTGATTTTCCATGATTAATGAAATAAGAACAACTTAGGTAAAATCATTATGTCAAACCTATCGTTTAAAGCATACCAACTCCTTAGAGAACAAGATTTCATCAGCGATATAATCTGACTGCATAGGATTCAAACGCACTCACTTCCACAACTTCCCCACCCCCTGCGTCACTGAAATGCTGGGCTAGTTTATGGATTGTTGTCCAGAATGGGACACAAACACAGGTACTTGTACCAGGAGGCTCTGAACCAAAGTTGGCATTCAGAGCGGAAAGGATCTACACACCACAAAAGGTTGACACTGTGGGGCAGCAGTAGTGTTCCAGTGATCTGGGTTCACTATTGACCTCTAGTTTTGTCTGTGTAAAGTTTGTCAGACCTTGTGACCTTCTAGGTTTTCCCAGCACAGTCCAGTTTTTTCCCACATCCCAAAGACATGCAAGTAGTTTGGTTAATTGCCCACTGCAAGTGACCCCTCTGAGTGTGCGTGGTAGGCAAATCAGAACGAGAGAATGAGCTGCAGGACATGCAGAGGAATGGGAATGTTCCCTAACATGATAACACTCAATGCGTCAAATGGACTCCTATGTGATGAGGAAATATGACACGAGAACCACACAATAATTTTGGCAAAGAAATAAATAAAGAGACAAGCAAGAAATTTGAGGAGAAAAGTAATTTGCGAGAAAGCAGATCGCAAACATTATTATAGAATGGAAATCGGTGCAATTGCTGACTGTAAACGATATTGGTGTTGAGAACAGGGTTGTGGTCTGTCCATGCACAAAACGTTGCCATCCACATTGCAGGCTTACTTGCAAAGAATGTCTATTCAGGTGAGGTGTCGAGAGCAAAGCCACATGCCAGCATCGATCAGATCGTGGAAGATTGTGAAAGGAGGAAAATTATGGAAAATAAATCCACCACACCTAAGTTAGGCTTTATAGGCCAACTTTTTAAATGCTGCTTCATGTTTATTCCAATGCAGCGGTGGAGGCAGATGCAATAGTGGCATTTAAGAGGCTTTTGGATACGCACATGGAGATACAAGGTTGGGGGGGGGGGGGGGGAAGGTATGGATTATGTGCAGGCAGATGTTCGGCCAGACATTGGGGATTGAGGAACTGTTTCTGTGCTGTACTGTTCTAACTTCATTTCAGCACTGTTAAAGGAAACATTTTACAGAAAGTCATTTTTCTTGGTGCTAAAGCATAGATTGACACCAAGTCTGACTGCAAAAAAAAAATTCAGTCAGCTATTTGAGTCTGTGACAGCATCTGTTGTATAACAGTGGTGAGTATAGTGGAATATAATGGACAGAAGGTGAGCAATAAACTTAACATAATGCTCTATGGTCGAGATAAAATTAAAGTAAATACATCAATGGCATCACATTTAATTTCTAGTGGATAGCAATGTAACAAACCATTAAAAATATACATCTAGAAGAGTTTCCCTTAAGGCAATTAACACATATCTTGGCTGACGTTTTGATCATTTGGGATTATTCCAAACTGAAAATGCCAGTGCAAATTACCTCATTCTCTGTTCCACAAGCTTCTGTTCCTCTTCAAGAAGGATCTTTCTCCTCTGCTCCTCAGCTTCCTGCAGTAACTCCTGCTGCCGATACCAGGCAGCGTTCTCAGCCTGCCTCCTGACACTCTCCGCCTCAAGTTCATGTGCCAATTGCCTAGCAGACCATGACACCAAAAATGAATACAATAGAGTGAGGTTTCCACAAAGGCCTATTAACAAACAAACGTACAAAAATAATTTCTCATCTGCAGATAGGGGAAATAAAACCCCTTGAGCAGCACCACCACTGGACTGGATCATAGATGATCTGTACCTTACCTTTCTTTGTTCGCCTGTATCGCCAATCCACAACACAGTCACCCACAACAAAGATATCAGCCTCCGTTTTAAAATATACTTACTTTCCAAACTGAGTAAACCTAACTAAATTAGATTAGATTAGATCACCTCTTGACTTTTAAAACTCAAAGGAATTTAAGCCTAGTCTATTGCATGGTACCAATTGGGCCTGGTGTAGGTGAGTGTAGAATCTTGAGGAAGTTATTAAGTATTGGTAACAGGAAGGATAAATGGGAAATAACAGTACCGTGTGAACTGGCAATGGGCTGAATGGCCTTCAAGGGCAGAAGGAAATATGGAAATAAATGTGGATGTCATGAAGCACTTCATCACACTTGGGTGAAAATCTGGAATTCTCCTACAAACAGCCATTAGATTTACAGCAGGAATCAGCAGAATGCTTCAAAACATTCTGATTGTTTTTCATTCAGCAAGGGTATTGAAGATTATGAAAGCAAGGTGAGCAGATGGAATGACAGTACAGATGAGCCATCACTTATCTGACTAGCAAATAAAAGCTCAAGGAGCTGAAATGCTTACTATTGATGTTATACGGACACTCTCAAAGCTAAATGAAATCCATACATCGACATTTTCTAGATCCCATGATCTAAAATGCAACCAAATGTGCGAACAATGAGAAGGCAGATCTCTCCAGTGCTGTTCATTACAAATGCTATGGTCATCCCAGGTGTACACCACACAACTGCAGCAACTATACATTTATTACAAATGGGAAGAATCTTTCTTTAATAAACATAACGAGATAGCGATGAATGAAGCAACTGATTTACCAGCTAAGTCATAAGTGACAGCTTTGGCAATTGATAATTACACCTTTTTGAATCATAAATCAAGCTTTTGATAACAAGAGAAGGAACTGGTAACTTTAAACTTAGTTCCAAATTAGTGCAAAACAAACAATGCCTTAATCACAGTCCTGTCATATGCAAATACTCTTCAATTTTGACTATTTCTTTTTTTTTAAAAGTAATAAATTTAACCTGGATGATTTTGTGGGTGCGCCTTCACTACAATTGCAGCCACAAACAAAAGTTTCAGTTTGTTTTAATGGTATAGATTCGTAAGGCGATATATTGCAAAACAGGGAAAGGGAGCAGTGGTAGAGTAGCAGCCTTACAGCACCAGAAACTGCGGTTTGATCCTGACCATGGATCCTGACTGTATGGAGTTTGTATGTTTTCCGTGATTGCATGGGCTCCAGGTGCTGCAGTCTCCTCTCACATTCCAATGACATGCAGGTTTGTAGTTCGATTGGCTTCCATAAATTGTCCCTAGTGTGTAGGATAGAACTAGGGTACGGATGATCGGACTCAGTGGGCCAAAGAGCCTGTATCCTCGTTGTATCTCTAAACTAAACTAAACTAACTAAATTACAGTTATCTGAAGATGGGGAATCATACTAGTATTACTTTGACTGTAACACTCAAACGATGCACGTTTAACAACCAGGTCAAATTATCTTTACACTAATATTTAATGTCTAACAGATGACTATTTTAACCAACTTATGCACAAGCAATTAAACTGCACAAAAGGGATAACTTTCTTCTTTTAAATGTAATTGTCATGTTTACCTTTCCTTTAAATAGTTCAACTCTTCTTGCCAGATCCTTTCTCTTTCTTGAGTCTGATAGTTAACAATAAATTTTGGATATTTGTTAAATATTGGATACTGCCCCTTGGTTAATGGTAAAAAATCATCCAGCATTCGCTTGGGATGGACATCCTCAGGTGTGGAATCCATAAGATGGTACGCTTCCTTGATCACTGCCGCAAGGTCCAAGTTATTGCGGTGATGGAAGAAATTCTAAATGAGATAGAAGATTGTTTGCATTTTCAGGTTCAAGTTAAAACTTCCACTACATCTCTTCTCACTCTCAAGCCCTTTCATATGTAATCATATTAAAAAATGTGCTTGCATTCTTGCAGTACCCTTCACATCCTTTCTACACATTTAAAATTACTTTTGAAGCCTGTTCATCATTATAAAATGTGGCAGCCGATTAGGGAACAACCATTTCCAATACACAGAAGGGTGATATGGGAGAATACACTTTTGGAATGTTGCATCAGTGATAAACATTAGCTAAGGCACCAGGTGTAACCGCATATATCCATTCAAGAGGCCAGGCGGGTCAGTGTAATTTACTCGTCAAGGATGACACCCAGGCAATGTCCTATTCCCTCAATACTAGACTGGAGTATCAGTCTGGATTTCTGTGGTCCAATGTCAGAATTAAGGCTTGAACCCACAACTTTCAGACTCAGAGGCAACAATGTTACCCACTGCTCCCTGCTTGGCTCATTGAACAGGATTACAAACAACTATTCTGAAAACTAGTGCTGAATGGGCATAAAAGAGATGAAGGGAATAAGGATGCGGAGGGATAGCAGGTCATGTTGGAAAGAGCACAGGGGAGGGCGCGTGCATCTGTTGAAGGGTCATGTTTCATCACAAAAACCAGTTAAAAAATATATTTACCATCTACAGTGAAGCATATTTATTGGTATGGAAAATAACATGCTCTCTATTTAACTATCAAGAGTTCAAAATGCCTTTTACACTCACCTCAAGGTCTTCCTTTATATTGCAATGGAGCAGTGGAGATCGAGAACAAATTAAATAGGCTGCTACTGCCATCAACAGGAAGGACGGGTGATTGGAAAAAATATTATCAAATAGCATCAGCCATTCGCTTCTTGTTAGTACCTCCGAAAACAACGTCTCAAGAAGTGGCCAGGCATATGACTGTCAACAGAAGCAAGATCAGCAATCTTAAAACATTGTTCAAATGCACAACTGAAAAAGTTTTTATTCCATTGAGATGTCACATTTCAGAACTCTTTAGTTCTCAACAACATGAAGACAATACATTAAAAATGGAACCACTTACACTGATTTGGTATTGAAACGAAAGGGTACATTCTGGGGTAAATATATAAAATGAACTGGAAATTGGATCATTCTGCTTAGTACTGGATCATGGAGTATCATTGAAATTGGTAGTTGTACTTGTATATTGGAAAAGAAAATTCTAAGATGAGTTTCTACCTTTCATCTGTAAACATAGAGAAATAAATCTGGACATATAGAAGATTTCGACCAAATCACTTGTAAAACAAAAGGTTTCATTTTTAACACTAAATTCCTGCCCTGCTCTGCTCTTGCGACCATGGGAAGAGCTGTTGTTATGTGTAACTCTGAAAAATATCAAGTTAATCTGGGATTTGAATCTAGGTAAATTTCTATAAGTTAAGGGAAGTTTCTTTCTGTGCTACTATGTCTGACATGGGATTGCCCTACACCCCAGCTTCTGAACTAGAAATAAATCAGAAAGACAACACAATATAAATAAAGGCAACTTGTAAATCAAGATTACTTAGCTGCTTAGCTACCTGTGAAGTAATGTTATAGTTCACCAAATGCTGGAGCAGTTCCTTGTCATGGTGAGCCAGAGTGTTCTCAATCATGCCCAGAAGGTTTATTGGAGGGTTTGGAAAATATTCAAACCAATGCTGGCACCAGTTTACTAAAAAAAAAAAAATGAACAGTTTAAACACGCTTATATCAAAACTTTTCTTTAAATTAAGAGTTTTTGTAACTAATTAAGCTCTTCCTCTTTTACTTACCTACTACTGTAGCAACAACTTCAAACCCAATCAACTGGTTGTTCTGAAAGAGTTTCACAAATGGGAACGCTAGGAGTGGAAGGTAAGACACCTCACTAAAGATGGTTGACCAATGAGTCATGGCTGACAGCACCCTGATTGTCAAAAATGTTGCAATAAGTAAAAATATATATTTTCTTTCCTTTGCATTGATTTGCTTTGCAATGTATGTGGTTCTCTGAAACATATTATCTATATCACCTTGGAAAATAGACCAAGCTCCTCCTATCTCAATTATAATGATCAAATCAATTCAACCTATGTAATACAGTTCAAACTTTTCATGAAAAGGATATATTTTTTTTTAATTGTAAAAGTAAAAATAAAATCTGCTTGCAACACAAGTAAAATTTATTTTGAATCTGTGGGTAAGTTATGATAGCACAGAGAGAAATGCATCTCTAGTCGCTCTTGATAAAGGATTGAGTATTATTAATGTTATACTTAACTTCAGTGAATGGCCATGCCCATGCACTACCTTAAATCTAGCATCTTATCCAAAGCGTTCCCTATCACTTGATATGCAATTTCGCCATCCATAACTTGATAGTGGGTTGTCTCGGGAACTGCATCCCATCTCAATTTATAATCCATGGGCGGGAAGAGTTTGGATACCTAAATTCATCTGTTCTATTTTTCACTCAAATGTATGGCCTTTAAAATATCCATTCAATCAGTTCAATCTGAATCTGAACTGAACCTACACATGATAATGATTTCTTCCTCAACCGTAGGTAAAATATAAAGTATCCCACATATTCATTTGCTTAATATTTTCATGCATTCCACCCGAGTTTTCTTTACTTCTGTATATAGACCAGCACACATACAAACCTGTACCCAACATTTACTAATGTTCACAATCAAACATCATGGGGATGGCCTCAGTTATGTTTAATGGTGAACCTTCAACACTGTAATTATTTTTTTGTTATTGTAAGCCTAGGTAGCATGTTACTTCCTCACAGGCCAATCTGTCAGCTGTAGCCTTTATTAAGATAACTCAATTAACGGTGACCACATAATGAAGTCTCGGAAGAGTCCTTGATTCCCTTAGAGCAAATGATGTTTATTGCCATTTCTTTCGGGATGCCTTGTGAATAACTCGCATGTTATTGATCCTATTTTCTGCTATTATGCATTCAGGTACAGCACGCAGTACCTTCATAACGAAAGTGGCCTTCATAACGAAAGGATTTAAGTACAAGAGCAAAGAGGTCCTTCTGCAGTTGTTCAGGACCCTGGTGAGACCACATCTGGAGTATTGTGTGCAGTTTTGGTCTCCTAATTTGAGAAAGGACATTCTTGCTATTGAGGGAGTGCAGCGTGTCATGAGGTTAATTCCCGGGATGGCGGGACTGTCATATGATGAAAGAATGGAACGACTGGGCTTGTATTCACTGGAATTTAGATGGATGAGAGGGAATCTTATAGAAACATATAAAATTATTAAAGGATTGGACACATTTAAGAATAATCTTTCTAGATGCAGGAAACATGTTCCTGATGTTGGAGGAGTCCAGAACCAGGGGCCACAGTTTAAGAATAAGGGGTAGGCCATTTAGAACTAAGATGAGGAAAAACGTTTTCACCCAGAGAGTTGTGAATGTGTGGAATTCTCTGCCTCAGAAGGCAGTGGAGACCGATTCACTGGATGCATTCAAAAGAGAGTTAGATAGAGCTCTTGGGGCTAGTGGAATCAAGGGATATGGGGAGAAGGCAGGAATGGGGTACTGATTGTGGATGATCAGCCACGATCACATTGAATGGTGGTGCTAGCTCAAAGGGCCGAATGACCTACTCCTGCACCTATTTTCTATGCATCTATGTATTTCTCCCTAGAACTGACAAAGCTACTATTTTGGGGATTAGCATAAATCTTTAAATATTTAAATCAAGTAAGTATTTCAAAAATCAAGCAGTGCGTGCAAAAAGGACATTGCTGTGAGGCATTGAATGTTAGTAAGTGCGATGTTTTTAAGTATATTTGTAGCAAGATACTTTAATTAAAAAAAGCAATTTTGAAACACACCGTTGAAGAATTCTTAGAAGCTTTCGACTTTTTATGGGATATTTTTCGTGTATGCCTAGATAGGCAGGATGTGTCCCCTTGTCAGTGAGGCTACTGAAAGATGCATGGTTCTCGGGCAGCTGCAGTAGAGCACGCCAAATAAACATCCTGTAATGTAAAATCAAAGATATAAAACATCAACTTATAACAGAATTAAAAATAACAGAATTTGAAAACTGGCCAACTACACAAAAACAGGCCAAATGGTATTTATGCTCCACACAAAACCTCTGCCACCACTTTTCATTTCATCTACTAACAAAACCATCTTTAATATAAAAACAGAAAATGCTGAAAATGTTCAGCAGGTCAGATGGCATCTGTGGGAATAAAACACTGAGTTAACGTTTCAGGACCTGCAATGCATTATCAGCATTTTCTGTTTTCATTTTAGATTTCCAGCATCTGCACTTGTTTTTTCAAAACCATCTACACATTACTCTCTCATGTGCTTATCCAGCTCCCAATTAACCACATTTATTCTCTGTGCTTCAATTACTCCTTGTTACACAGTGTCCCCATCTCATCAGTCGCTGATTTTAATAGAGACCCTATACTTAGTTAAGTTCCTTCTTATGCCCACTGTAAATATGAAGTGTTTGAATTTTCATAAGTTTAAATTACATTGTACCATATTACCCAGTCATGGGTTAATTGGCCAAGGAAATTTTAATTTTTAAAAGCTAAAATCGTATCATACAGAACAAAGAGACAGGCTTGATTTCCTTGCTGCCAGCCTATCTCAAGTAGGGGGGGGGGGGGGGTTATAGTAGAAAGACTACAAATAGCACTGCATCACCAGCAAAAGGGGAAAACAAAACATCAGCTAGTGTTCTCATTAGATCTCCAATTTCTGGTGGAAATTGCACAACAAATGCACAGGAATTGAGTAGAGATGGTAGCAACACTTCTATGAACATACAAACAATGCCATTTTGGGCAGGATTACATCTTCCCCCTAAATGTACAATCATTATAACCACATGGCTATTTTCAGGAGATCTAGCTGCAAATATTAAATTATGTTATAGATATTTTCTATCAGTTCAGTAGCACACCTGTACTTTTCTGGATATTCTCCAAATTCCTTCAACATAGCCCGGAGCCGCTTTTTATTAAGACCGAGTGGAAGTTCGTTCTAAAATATTGTAGAGAGAATAAATCATTAATTATCTGTCAAAAATGAAAAATGTTAATATTTGATTGTTAACTATTCACTATGAAGAAAACAATGGTTCAAGACTGTACATTTAACTCACAACAAGTAAAAGGTTTCTTTTCAATCAATATTCCCTTAGAGTTTAGTAAATTGATGGGATCGCTGGTTGGCGCCGAAGGGCCTGTTTCCGCGCTGTATCTCTAAACTAAACTAATTAGCTTCTCCCCAAAGTTTGTTGAAAAAAAATTTTCAACTTTGGATCAATTACATTAAACCACAGTTCTGCACCATTCCTGCCCAACCTAATTAGTCACTCTGGTCTCTTACCTCTTTGTCCTCCAAGACTGTGCCCGATGGTTTGAGGATCCTCGCCTTGGTTTCTTTCCCAACTGACTTTCCCCTCCAAGATCTTTCTACTTTTCCAGATGTCACTCTCATTTTCAGGCCAGATGGAACACTCACATTTTTAAAATGCTCAGTCTTCTCCCTGTCTGCAACAATTTTAACCAGTGGGGGAGGCGGCTTGAGAAAATAAAGGTAATTGACATGAAATTTAGCTTGCATGGGGGTCTTTCCAAAGTTTGGTAATAACAATAATAAAGGAAATAGAATTACAGCCTTTTAAAACTTAAGGTGCTTCAGGATACCTTATTTAATTCCTGTGACAAAGCTCTGACACTGTAAATAGTAAGACTGCCATCCTCCAGGATAGCTGCAATGTAATGTCCATTTGAACTGACTGCTGCCGTGCTGATTCCATTATCAAGGCTTCCAATGTCAAAAAGGAGCTTGCAAGTCTGGATGTTGATAAACCTCATGATGCCATCTTGGCTCAGGGCTCCAACAACCTGCAACATTGGTCAAACAAATCATTTGAAGCAAAAAAAATCAAACAGTGATAATGCACCAAAAAATACATAACACACCAACAATGAAAGAATCCCATTTTGTGGTCAATTAACAACTCACTACTGGATTTGTTCTAATTAAGGACATTAATGTTGACTATAGTTCGTTTTCAAAAAAGTATTTATTTATTATCCTGCTTGAGTAGCTTATAATCCAATGGTATGAACACTGAATTCTCTAATTTTAATAACCTCTAAACACCCCCCCCCTTCCCCTTCTCCCCACACCACCTTTCTTCCCCCCTCCCCTCTACTTCCCTGTGCCCCACTCCAACTTGACCTATTTCCCCCTTCCCCCTCCATCTACATTTCTTCCCCTGGCGTCACAATTCGCACATTTTCAAACCTTACATCTTGTGCCTTTTTTTCTATCTCTGGTCTTTGTCTAACCATCTGTCTATCAAAATTCCCCCTTGCCTATGCTCACCTACTATTTTCCAAGCTTTGTCCTTCCCTCATCTCTTCTGACCTTCTCCCCCCCCCCCCCCCCCGACAATGTCTTAAGAAGGGTCCCAACCTGCAATGTCTCCAATCCAGAGATTTTAGATTTACTTGATAATTATGTTCAAAATCTAGAATTCCACTCAGTCAAACAACTTTTATAATATAAGAAAATAACTGCAGATGCTGGTACAAATCGATTTATTCACAAAATGCTGGAGTAACTCAGCAGGTCAGGCAGCATCCCGGGAGAGAAGGAATGGGTGACGTTTCGGGTCTCGACCCGACCTGAAGAAGGGTGTCTGAAGAAGGGTCTCGACCCGAAACATCACCCATTCCTTCTCTCCCGAGATGCTGCCTGACCTGCTGAGTTACTCCAGCATTTTGTGAATAAAACAACTTTTATAATATTATCATTTTTAATGTTAATTATTCTCCTTGAAACCTCTTTCACCAGTAGCCCAGATTGGTATTTTTGCTCAGATTTCTATTTTTTCGATTTTTCCCCCTATATTTTTGCTCAGTCCACCTATAGTTATTGAATGCAGCATCTAGATCCTGATCACCTTTAGGTGATGCTCCCAATTACCACTTTTTGAAAAGGAACAGCCCATTCATTGCTCATCACTCAGTTCTCGCACAATAGCTATGAACTCTATTAGGTCTTTCTCTGCACCACTCCTTGGATTTTACGTCCCTTTTCTAATTCAGGCAAGGCACAATACACCAGCTGTAAAATCTTAAAGTGGTATCCTCAACAGAACCGAACAGAATTCCACACTCCCATCCCTCCCCACCTCAAATCATCCATCAACTGGTAGTTTACCTGGCTCGATCCACCATCAAAGCTATCAGGGAGAAATTCAAGATGGCGAATTGTTCGCACCTTTGGTGGCATCTGGATTATTCGCTGCAGCTGCCTTGCGTTCAGGCACCAGAGGTGAAGAAAATTTGATTTCCCTCCTGCTACTAAAACTCGACCATCCCTGCAAGCAGTAACGTTTTGATATAAATCTATGCTTTGTGAATCAGGATTGATCACAGGACTCGGACTGCACCAGTGTGGAAGGAAGGAGAAGATGGTACGGCAATCATATTTACTGCACAGGAAGTGCAAGTTTTCTCCCACAGCTCATAGGATAGAATTGCAGAATAAGAAGGTCTCAGGTTTGATCCCAATTTTACATCATTAATTAATCAATGTCAGGTTGCCTGCAATTGCTCTCTATTCAGCCTCAGCTTTTTGACTGAGGGAAGTCATTGAAATAACTAACCAGTATGTCTTGTTGAAGTGTATATGTGAAGATGGTGAATATGAACTGAAAATAGATTTAGATCAAGGACAGGTATGGTGACTCATCTGCGTTCCACTATCCAGAGCCCTGATCTATTTCAATGGAGAAACAAGTTTGGATCCTACTACAAAATTAAACACATCTGAAATTAAAAGCTCATATTACAGTGACAGTGAAACTACCAGACTTGTAAAATCCACCAAGTTCTTCGCGGAAATTTTTTTCCCTCTTTACGTGGTCGAAGTGTGAATTGCCATCACTAATATGGTTTACTCTTATATGATAAAGAAAATCATTAAAGAGGTTATTAGGAAGGGATTACAAATGCCAGTATTACCAGCATGCTGTTCTGCAATGGTGATTACTCAGATGAAGTTTTCAAGGACATCATTAGGAACAATTCGCCAACAAGGGGTTAAATGCTTTTTAAAAATAAACTAAAGCTTATTAAAATATTTTATTAACTTGAAAATGTCAAGCCCATTTCTCCTTCCCTGTATTCCTCTCACTATTCCCACTCTCATTTTTTAAAAACAAATCTATTTCAAAAGAGGTTAACTAGTTGAGCTTTCAGCCATTGGTGAATGATGTTTGATATAGTACAGCGTTTTTCGATTCTGTAAGAGAACTATAATAAAATGTACTTAGTTTAATGTGATTTGCCTAAAATTGCAATTGCCAAAAGACAAACTTAATGCAGCTTCCTCCAGGACAGAGAAATCTCAACGGCTGCAGCACTTAAACAACAACTAAAGGACACGGGTTTAAAGTATTTGCAAAATCATCAGAAAGAGGAGAACATATGAAGTGATTTGAGATCTGGAATGCAGTGCCTAAAAGAATAGTGGGAAGCAAATTCAATGGGAAGTTTCAGAAGAGAATTGGATAAATATTTAGATAGAAGAAAAAATATAAGAGCAATGGAAAAACAGGGGAATGGTATTAATTGCCAGCACAAGTATTATGGGACCTACATCACATACCTCTGTGCTGAGGTATACAACAGGATGGAATTAAAAATATTCCATAAAGTAATCTAATTAGAATGAATTTCTCACCTTAAAATAGATCAAATCAAAATCATGCATAAATCCTACCTGGTAACAGCAAAAGATTTATAATGTATCGGGGATTCGTCTGGCACTGGTAATTGGTACTTGCAATGGAGCGTATCACTTTCCCAGGCAAAGATGGAATCATCTTTAAAGCAACTAAGGATTATGTTACTCAGTGGAAGGAAATAAACCTGGATTACAAAAGAAAACAAATTACAAAACATTTAGGAGGTCTGTGGTTGTGAAACTGAACCACAATGGCAAGACCACAGCACACAGCGACACACATATTGCAATTCATTGCTTAACAATTCATCCTGTTGTATGCACATCATGAGCAATGCAGTAATGTACTGTATTAAACTGCGAGGCATGAAGTCACTGCAATGGAACTTCATAGGCAGAGGTCAGTGCATAAGAGGAATCATCAGATCTCTAATCCTCCATCTGGAATTGTACTTCATAGCATGGTGGTTTAAGGGTAAATCACAACAAAGTTCAAGTTATTCTATTCTTGGAGTAATTAGGAGAACTACGATACACCTGGCAGTCATCTGCATCAAGTGTTTCAGTAAAGTAATGTTAGTTCATAGGTATCTGCAGATATACATGACACTTTTCCTCTTCTGCTATGTGGAATCACGTAAACCCAGAGGAGTAAATGGAGAAACAAGCAAAATCATGCAAGATTACTTACTTCTCTGGAAAATTGAACAACAAAAAGGTAGGTGGTGATAACTAATTACCTTGTCATTGACTCAATTGAAAAATGCAAGAATAATTCGAACATGTGTTATGTAATGAAATCAATAATCACATTCTTGTGATGGATGCATCTGAAGTAAATTAATCCCACTGAAGATGGAATGGTGAAAAGATAGATTTAAACTGAATTTTAAAAGTTAGTTTGAATAGAAAATGGAGTATAGGTATGCAGTCGCACTCCAACAAAGTCATTTGTAGCTATCCAACTGTGTTCTGTGTACTAACCACGGAATGCACTGCAATAATTTACTTAAGATTGTTCATAGATCCTAGGAAAGTTCTTGAATTCCATGCATAATGAATTAGTGTGTGCAAGTGAGAAATATAAAAGTTATTAAACTTGTTTCTATGAGTGCCATTCCCTAAAATATTCTAATGATATTAATCTACTATACTTTATGTACTATACTTTAGTACAAACTCCTGTACTAACCCTTTGAATGCCAACGGACAAGTTTACATTTAGTTTCCTCTTTCGCTGGAATGTGTCCAGGTCCCAGAGTTGAGCTGTATCCACTGAGGTAGTGATAGCATGTCTTCCAGATACATCAACTGAAATGGATGAAACAGTTGATTCGTGTCCCTTCATCCAGCTCACCAGCTCTTTAGTTTCTGCCGTAAGCAAAACAACAATGTGTTGTGTGAAGTGTTTCTTGTACACTATTCAAAAGTCCTGCACCATTACACATTTAGAGTAAAACTACTGGAGTTAATATTTATCATTTATCTAAATGGGCGGCACGGTAGCGCAGCGGTAGAGTTGCTGCTTTACAGCGAATGCAGCGCCGGAGACTCAGGTTCGATCCTGACTACGGGTGCTGCACTGTAAGGAGTTTGGACGTTCTCCCCGTGACCTGCGTGGGTTTTCTCCGAGATCTTCGGTTTCCTCCCACACTCCAAAGACGTACAGGTATGTAGGTTAATTGGCTGGGTAAAATGTAAAAAAATTGTCCCTAGTGGGTGTAGGATAGTGTTAATGTACGGGGATCGCTGGGCGGCACGGACATGGTGGGCCGAAAAGGCCTGTTTCCGGCTGTATATATATGATATGATATGATATGATAAATAACTTGAACATTCACTGGCACATCTGGTCAGCTTGCCATTTTCATGGGAGATATCAAATTGCAAATGGAAGTAAACACAGATGATAACTCAATGCTGCAGCAGTTTACTGATCACTAATTATCAATTGGTACGAGGAAACAAGAGGTACTCATGCTAGTACTGGGAAATGCTAGTGAACAAGAAAACAAATTGTAGTGTGCATGATGGTAACTGATTGTGCCACAATTTTATCACACAGAATTTAATTTCTTCATATTTCCCCATCATTTTTGGACCCTTATATAATTCTGAGAAAGAGAAACAACAGAAATGCAAAGCAAGTAAACCATGTTTTTGTTCATGCATCCCCTGCCCCTCTCCACCCCTTAGATAATTATCTTTCATCATAAGAAGTTTTCATTCATGAGGGTACAATTTCAGGACTGGCAAGTGTATTCTATAACTTCAACTACGTTTCCATTATTTATGTGCAAGCCTCAAAGTGAATGCTGAAACCCATGCAGGACAAATCCCAGCTGAGCCTTGTACACATGCACTTCCCCTCATGATAAATCATTTATGTTTTTCACCATTAATAACAAGGGATCCTGATTTTCTCCCAAATCAATCTTGGATTTTTGAGGTCAACTGTGACAACAGCCATCATCGTCCGTCTGAGATTTAACTAACTAAGAACAGACCAGAATCCATTTGGCTCTGTCACTCATTATACGATGCACATACAATGCAAAAAAAGCTTTTAAAACTTTGAATTCTAGGTTTTATTTATATATTGATCACATTACCCTACCTGAATATTTCATTCAGTTCATCCAATATTTGCATCTTTACTACTTTTATTTAATCACTGAACAGAACCTCCCCTGTCCTTTAATGGCTATAGACATTACGGTACCTGTGTCAAAACATTTCACAGAATAATCTGCTAGAGCGACCAAGTATTCTGTCTTCCTTCGGAGGTTGAAAGCCAATGCTGTACATGCCTGTCCAGTTCGTTGCACCAGTTTAAAGCTAGAGGAACGATAATAAAAGAGAATCAGCATAGTAAATAATCTCCCAATAAGCGCGTTGGCATGAATATATTTAAACAAGAATTTCTAATGACAATGACATGGAGATACTAGTTAAAGAAGTTTTAAGGATCATTTTAAACAAAGGGGAAGCAGAGATAGAAAGCTGCCTGTGAAGGGACAGTTCCATTTAGGGTTGCATGAAAAGACAGAATAAACTACTATCAATGAACATTGCTTTTCTTCAATTAAAGAAAATACTTTAAAGTAATGTACCTATTCCTACTCAGGTCAAAGACGTAGATATTGCCCTGGTGGTCACCAGCAAGAAAAGCTTCGCCTGCAGTATCAAATGCAACATGAAGGAATCGAATGATCTTCGTGGGATAGCCCACCACGTTATGAACAACATTTACTATGATACTGTTGAAAAACAAAAAGGCATGGATTAAGAAAATTTAGTAAAATTAAGTCATAAAATTCTATGACATTCCAATGCTGGTAATCACAGGAATAATAAGCACCTACTGGTAACTAACTGGCCAAACCTAGATTTAATTAGAATTTACTGTTTTAAAGACATTTCATTAAAGAAGCTTTGTTACCATCATAAATTTGAGATCATACTATAGAAATCCAAAAAGTGCTTAGATTTCTGTCTATGAGCTATGGAAACTCTCTGCAACTACTTAAAATTTGGAGTATTGGCACACAGATAGTATCCAAAATACAAATCTTTTGGTCATTGTTGGCTGCAGAGCCTTGTCAAAGGTTCTGAGGGCAGAATATGTTTTTCCACTGGCTGCTGATCTAAATTATAGAAGTTCATCATTAAAGAAACAAAGGATCAAGTTAGAACAGTTCCAGAAGGATAATCATGCATGGGGACTGTTCCAAGTGTAATTTAACAGAAATACTAGGATAAAACCGAGATACAATTTGAACATGGATAAAACAGCTACAGATGCAGAATATGTATTCTAGCTAAAGAGCCATCAAAAAGGATGAATAATCTTCATTTATTCTACAATCATTCTATTCAATAACACCTTAGCAATTTGCCCTTGAAAAATAGATTCTTAATCAATTAAATGTGCAGCAAATGTGTCTGCATTACTTGCTCAGAGATTGGTGATCTGCATCACTCATGCATTCAAGTTGATAAGGCAAGGTATAAGTATTCCTCTCTTGGAAAATGCTAGCATTACTGATGAGTCACTATTGTCACGTTTTCATAACACTTTAAGCGCACCATTAAAGGGATTTACCGGAATCACTGCCTCAAAAAAGCAGCCAGCATAATCAGAGACACACACCAACCTGGCCACACACTCATTTCACCCCTGCCATCGGGAAGAAGGTATAGGAGCCTGAAAACTGTAACGTCCAGGTTCAGGAACAGCTTCTTCCCTGCAGCCATTTGGATATTAAACACTACAACCTCAAATAAGCTCTGAATTACATACACTATTATTGTTATTATTGCACTACTATTGTTTGTTTTTTGTGTGTACATATGTATGCGTGTGTATATACAGTATATATATATGTATTTGTGAGTATGTGTATATATACACACACACTGAACTTTTTTTCCTCTAATGTATGCATATATGTAGTTGGTGAAGTTGTCACAAATTAAAATAAAATTTCAAGAGCAACAAAGATCTAAAATAATTCCAGTCCTTAAACACTGGATATCACAGTGGATGAAGGGTCTCGACCCAGAAAACAACTATCCATTTCCCTTCGTAGATGCTGCCTGATCCAGTTGCTCTCCTTCTTTTGCTGCAGTCCAGCATCTGCAATCTCTTGTGGACTCTTTGGAAGTGGGGATGGAGTGGGTGGGGGGGTGCTACACCAATGCAGGAGAGCTTTGGGCCCAACGAGTCCACCCTGTTCTAGTAGATCCTTAAAGAAACAGAGTAAATGATCGGGTCCTATTGACAAACAGAGGGACCTTGGAGTACAAGCAAATCGATCCTGAATGTGGCAATATAGGTGGAAAAGAAAGCATATGTCCTTCTGTGATGTGTTGAAAAGCTGAACATCATGTCAGGCTTTAGAAAACATCAGTTCGGCAACACTGGGTGGAGTACTGTGTCTGTTCTGGTTCCAACACTAGGAAGTGATTGTCCTGCCGAGGAAATTCGCCTGGTTGTTGGCTAGGGTGAAGCGTTCATTTGTCATGAGAAATTGAATAGACTGGGTTTGTTTTCTGTAAAGGAAAAGGGTTGGAATACCAAATTATTTACGATAGATAGCAAGAATCTTTTTTCCCCCTGGTGAGGGTGCTGAAGGTGAGAGGCGGAAGGATATATCGGGGGTCCAAGGAAAGATTCTCTCCCCCAGGAGGTGGTGGGAACCTAAGACACACTGCCTGAGAGGGTGGTCGAGACAGAGACTCTGCCAGCATTCAGGAAACACCTAATCAAGCATTTGAATCGCTAAGCAGGCAAGGCAAGGTCGGAAGGCTGCGGACCAAACGCTGGTAAGTGGGGTTAGGGCAGATGGAATAGTGGGCACGGTGTGCCGAAGCCAGGGCCTGTTTCTATGGTAGATAGTGTCAGATCCTCGCCTTGATCCGACCGCAATAAACACACTTCAAGGACCCGGCAACCAGCATGGTGACGGTGGGTCGAAGCCAAGGCAGGACCTGTTCTTGAGACGGAGGGGTGGGTAGGATGGTCCCTGCGGGCTGAGAGCCCCCCACCCAGGCGAGGGCCCAGACCCCCCCCCCCCCCCCCGGCGAGGGCCCAGACCCCCCCCCGGCGAGGGCCCAGACCCCCCCCCCCGGCGAGGGCCCAGACCCCCCCCCCCCCAGCGAGGGCCCAGACCCCCCCCCCCCCCCCCAGCGAGGGCCCAGACCCCCCCCCCCCAGCGAGGGCCCAGAGCCCAGCTTTACCCGTCGCCAGCCGAGGAGCCGGGCTTGCGGTGCCAGATCTTGCCGCGCTCCTTCTGTCCAAGCTCCGTGGCCCGCTGCATCCCTCCGGCCGCCCAAATTCAAACGCCGAACGCGTCCCGCCTCCGCCGGATTAACGGAGGCAACGCAGAAACAGCAGCGTCCTGGAAACGGGACAAACTTCAGCCCCCAGCGAGGGGTGCGCAGGCGCGGCGGCGCAAAGCTCGCTGGGGAATGTAGTTTCTTATTTCTACAATTTGAATCTTACTTATAAAATCAGAATTCAGAATTACCTTTATTTGTCATCCAAAAAAACAAGTCTTTTGGACGAGATTTCGTCACCCACAGTCCAACAGTAAGAGCAATAAAATTAGCAATTACACAACCACAAACCAACACAAAACAAAACAAAAAAAGAAACATCCATCACAGTGAGTCTCCTCATAGACACAAAATGCTGGCGTAACCCAGCGGGTCAGGCAGCATCTCTGGAGGGAAGGAATGGGTGACGTTTCAGGTCGACACCCTTCTTCAGACTAAAATAGAGTGTGTGTAGGAAGGACCGCAGATACTGGTTTACACCGAAAATTGACACAAAATGCTGGAGTAACTCAGTGGGTCAGGCAGGTTACTGCAAATAATGAATTGCTCGAGAAATTCAAAAGGTCTGGCAGCTTCTGTGGAGGCAAAGGGATCATCTACGTTTCGGTCGAGACGTCAAGACTGGTGCAGTGTCTCGATTCAAAGCATGAACTGTTCTTTGCCTCCGAAGATGCTGTGTGGCTCACTGAGTTCCTTCAAAAGTTTGTTTTTAATTATAAAAAATATTAGTGATGGCATAATTTGAAATTTGCATTAGGTGAGAATGGTATTTGGTAGACTGATGGGACTGAAGGCTGATAAATCCACAGGGCCTGGTGGCCTGCATCCCAGGGTGCTCAAGGAGGTGGCTCAAGAAATCATGGACGCATTGGTGATCATTTTCCAATGTTCTATAGATTCAGGATCAGTTCCTGTGGATTGGAGGGTAGCTAATGTTATCCCACTTTTCAAGAAAGGAGCGAGAGAGAGAAAACGGGGAATTATCGACCAGTTAGCCTGACATTGGTGGTGGGGAAGATGCTGGAGTCAATTATTAAAGAAGTAATAACAGCGCATTTGGATAGCGGTAAAAGGATTGGTCCAAGTCAGCATGGATTTATGAAGGGGAAATCCTGCGTGACTAATCTTCTGGAATTTTTTGAGGATGTGACAAGTAAAATGGATGAAGGAGAGCCAGTGGATGCAGTGTATCTAGACTTTCAGAAAGTCTTTTATAAGGTCCCACACGGGAGATTGGTGAGGAAAATTAGAGCACATGGTATTGGGGGTAGGTTATTGACATGGATAGAGAATTGGTTGGCAGACAGGAAGCAAAGAGTAGGAATAAACGCGTCCTTTTCAGAATGGCAGGCAGTGGCGAGTGGAGTGCCGCAAGGCTCGGTCCTGGGGCCGCAACTATGTACAATATAAACATAGCACAAAAAGTAAGGAAATTTGTGTTTGGTAGATTATTTCTTTGTTGTAACAATGCTTCTTGGCAATAAATCATATACCGTTGGAAAGCCTGTTTATTTCCCTTTTAAATGGTGCCACATTTGTAAGGAACATGCATTTGTGGGATGAGCAGCAGAGCTGAGTATATGGGTTGCGCCCATGAAAAATTTGCCAAATCTTCTCTGCCAATGCCAAACAGCTTATTCTGCTGTTGCTATTGACTCTTGTTTTGAGCTTCTGGTACCCCCAGGTGCTGACAATCAGGTGCCTGATTGGCACCTGATTGGCAGCATCTGTGAGCATGGGCCCTGCTACAGTGGTCAGTAGGTGTCTGCTCCAAGAATCGGCATGCCACGTTTGACTGATCTGGATAGGGCCCGTGCGATAGGGCAACTTCAAGCTGGTGTTCTGCAAAACCAAGTTGCGGCATTATTTCGAGTGAGCCCAAAGTGAAGGCCAAGTTCCATATAACGGGGGATGTCAGAGACAGGCCGCGAAGTGGACGTCCCAAGAAGACGACACCCGAAGAAGACCGTTTCCTCACCCTGTCAGCACTTAGGAACCGTAGGCTGTCTTCTACAGATTTGCAGTCAAGGTTTGCAGGACGATATGGCCGACGGCTCTCTGCCCAGACAATTCGGAACAGACTGCACGCAGCCGATCTCCGGTCTCATAGGGCTGCCAGGAGGCCTGCCATGACTGCCCTTCACCGTCAGGCCCGTTTGCGCTGGTGTCGGCAACACGTGCACTGGAACCTGAACATGTGGAGGAACGTTATGTTCAGCGATGGAGTCCAGATTCTGCCTACGGCAGTTGGATCATAGGGTCAAAGTGTGGAGAAGACGCGGAGAACGCTATGCTGATTGCTGCACCGATAGAGTAACATCTTTTGGTGGAGGCAGTGTGATGGTGTGGGGCGGCATCTCCCTCACTGGAAAAACGAGGCTTGTCATCATTGGAGGCAATCTCAATGCAGAGAGATATCGAGATGAGATTCTGCAACCAGTGGCAATCCCATATCTCCACAGTCTGGGACCGAACTCTATCCTCCAAGCTGACAATGCTCGCCCCCACAGAGCAGGGTTTCTCAGAGACTACCTCCAGAATTTGGGAGTGGAGAGGATGGAATGGCCTGCCAGCAGTCCTGACCTCAACCCCTTTGAACACTTGTGGGATCAGCTTGGGCGTGCTGTTCGTGCCAGAGTGACCAACACAACCACGTTGGCTGACTTGCAACAAATGCTGGTTGAAGAATGGGATGCCATCCCACAACAGTGTGTGACCAGGCTGGTGACCAGCATGAGGAGGAGGTGCCAGGCTGTTGAGGCTGTGTATGGTTCTTCCACAGGCTACTGAGGCTCCTGTTTATTAAATGAATAAATTGTTAAATTGCCAATATGTCTTGTTTCTTCAGACTTCAATCATCCAATCCACCAAACAACACCGAACAAGAGTCAATGGCAGAATAAGCTGTTTGGCATTTCAGAGAAGATTTGGCAGATTTTTCATGGGCGCAACCCACTTACTCAGCTCTGCTGCTCATCCCACAAATGCATGTTCCTTACAAATGTGGCACCATTTAAAAGGGAAATAAACAGGCTTTCCAACGGTATAAGATTTATTGCTAAGAAGCATTGTTACAACAAAGAAATAATCTACCAAACACAAATTTCCTTACTTTTTGTGCTATGTTTATATTAATGATTTGGATGATGGAATTAGAAGTAATACTAGCAAGTTTGCGGATGACACAAAGCTGGGTGGCAGTGTGAACTGCGAAGAGGATGTTGGGAGGTTTCAGGGTGACTTGGACAGGTTGTGTGAGAGGGCAGATGCATGGCAGATGCAGTATAATGTAGATAAATGTGAGGTTATCCACTTTGAATGCAATAACAAGGAGGCAGGTTATGACCTCAATGGTGTCAGATTAGGTAAAGGGGAAGTGCAACGAGACCTGAGTGTCCTTGTACACCAGTCACTGAAAGGAAGCGTGCAGGTACAGCAGGCAGTGAAGAAAGCTAATGGCATGTTGTCCTTCATAACGAGAGGATTTGAGTATAGGAGTAAAGAGGTCCTTCTGTAGTTGTATAGGGCCCAGGTGAGACCACATCTGGCGTATTGTGTGCAGTTTTGGTCTCCTAATTTGGGGAAGGACATCCTTGCTACCGAGGCAGTGCAGCGTAGGTTCATGAGGTTAATCCCCGGGTTGGCAGGACTGTCATATGAGGAAAGATTGGAAAGACTGGGCTTGTATTCACTGGAGGGGATCTTATAGAGACGTATAAAATTATAAAAGGACTGGACAAGCTAGATGCAGGAAAAATGTTCCCAATGTTAGGGGAGTCCAGAACCAGGGTCCAGAGTCTAAGAATAAAGAGGAGGCCCTTTAAAACTGAGGTGAGAAGAAACCTTTTCACCCAGAGTTGTGAATTTGTGGAATTCTCTGCCACAGAAGGCAGCGGAGGCCAATTCACTGGATGAATTAAAAAGAGAGTTAGATAGAGTTCTAGGGGCTAGTGGAATCAAGGGATATGGGGAGAAGGCAGGCTCAGGTTACTGATTGTGCATGATCAGCCATGATCACAATGAATGGCAGTGGTGGCTCGAAGGGCCAAATGACCTTCTCCTGCACCTATTTTCGATGTTTCTTTGTTTCTCTAATAGTCAGTGCAAGATGGTTAGGGGCAATCACAATGTGATTAAAAACTCCAACAGGCGTAGGCCAGTCACCCCATTGTACCTGCTGAATGAGGAATTAAAAAGCTGGCATTGTTAAAGGTAACCATGAAACTCCAGGATACATCCAAAATGTCTTTTTATTTTAAAAAAATATTTAAAATCCATTGTATGACTCTGTTTACATTCATGTCATTTGGTAATTACATTTAGCGTTATCTATTCTATACATTGGTATGACATGTTGCATATAGAGTACCATTACAACACATGATCACATGCGATGATACATACTTCAAGTGTTGAGAGGCTTCTACCCCAGTCTTGACCCCTCAATTCCAGTGGCAGAGGTGTCTCAGAGTGCAGTCCTTCCCCACAAAATGGTGTCTACAGCAAGCTTCATTGTGTCCTTCAACATGTACTACTGCCTTCTGGTATGTGTCATTCATTCCCATACCGACATCTCATTGTACTGGAAGACTGACCAGATTCAGGAGGACAAAGGAGAGTCTATTGTTAGGATGATGAATTTTCAGCAGTCCTTGATGTTTGACTTCTTGTGCATCCATGTAAACAGTTTGACTTCATGTGTATTCGCGGGAACAGCCCATAGACCAGGGACTATACAAAAAGGTGAGAGGGGAATGGGAAACGAGAGATATAGAAGGTACATCGGACAAATGAATGAAAGATATGCAAAAAACAATGATCAAGGAAAGGTGGAGCCCACAATGGTCCATTCTTGGCTGTGGGGTAGGTGATAATGAGTTATACAGATAGTGAAACAACAGGACGACAGTAAAACCAGTATGACAACTAGGATGGGGGAAGGACGGAGAGAGGGGATGCAAGGGTTACTTGAATGAAATCAATATTCATACCGCTGGGTTATAAGCTGCCCAAGCGAAATATGAGGTACTGTTCCTCAAATTGGATTTGGCCTCACTCTGACAATGGAGGAGGCCCAGGACAGAAAGGTCAGTGTGGCATCCCCACAGCCAACAATGGACCATTGTGGGCTCCACCTTTCCTTGATCATTGTTACTTTTTGCATATTTTTCATTCATTTGTTCCATGTACCTTCGAAATCTCTCGGTTCCCTCTCGTCTGTCTCTCAGTCGCTTCGTTGTCACCTTCTCCTGGCCGACAATGATTTATTTTACATTTTCCTTGACCAACATCCCCTTTCTTTGATGCCTCGTTTTGACACCTCATCCTTCCTTATCTCTGTGTCTCCCTCTCCCCTGACTCTCAGTCTGAAGAAGGGTCTCGACCCGAAACGTCACCCTTTTCCTTCCATCCTGAGATGCTGCCTGCCTGCCTGTCCCGCTGAGTCACTCCGGCTTCGTTTCGACCAGCAACTGCATTCCTTCCTCCCTCCACGCCCATACACAGTGAGTGTGGAGGAGAGGCCACCGCGGGCCTGCTCGTTACTATGCTGCTCGTTGCTATGCTGCCCACCTTTGACCCGGACATGCTGACGTGGGCCAGTGGCAGGCGGGCACGTCAGACGCTGCGGCGACGACGCTCCCGGCCTCGGCAGCACAGCCATGGCGGACAGCGGCCTGGGCGAATGGTTCCGCGGCATCCCGCCCGTCACCCGCTACTGGTTCACGGGCTGCGTGGTGCTGCCCGTGTTGGAGCGGCTCAACGTGGTGAGCGGCAAGTCGCTGGTCCTGTGGTCCGACCCCTTCTTCAACAACTTCCAGGTACTCCAACTTCTGCGCAGCCTGGGCTACAGGCCCGCCAAGTCCCAGCGACCCCACCCCGGCTCCTCTGTCTGTCCCACCCTGCACCCCTCATTCCCTCCACCCTGTGCGGCGGGGTGGGGAGCCTGGCATTGGTGAGGCAGGAGGGTGGCTGGCTTTGGGGAGGCAGAACTGTGCCTGACATTGGTGAGGCAGGACTGTGCCTGGCATTGGGGAGGCAGGACTGTGCCTGGCTTTGGTGAGGCAGGACTGTGCCTGGCATTGGGGAGGCAGAACTGTGCCTGACATTGGTGAGGCAGGACTGTGCCTGGCATTGGGGAGGCAGAACTGTGCCTGACATTGGGGAGGCAGAACTGTGCCTGGCATTGGGGAGGCAGAACTGTGCCTGGCATTGGTGAGGCAGGACTGTGCCTGACATTGGGGAGGCAGGACTGTGCCTGGCTTTGGTGAGGCAGGACTGTGCCTGGCTTTGGTGAGGCAGGACTGTGCCTGGCTTTGGGGAGGCAGAACTGTGCCTGGCTTTGGGGAGGCAGGGCTGTGCCTGGCATTGGGGAGGCAGGGCTGTGCCTGGCATTGGGGAGGCAGGAGGGTGGCTGGCTTTGGGGAGGCAGAACTGTGCCTGGCATTGGGGAGGCAGGGCTGTGCCTGGCATTGGGGAGGCAGGAGGGTGCCTATTGGGGAGGCAGGGCTGTGCCTGTCATTGCCATTGGGGAGGCAGGAGGGTGCCTGGCATTGGGGAGTTGGGGTGGGGAGTGCCTGGCATTGGGGAGGCGATGGGGGTGCCTGGCATTGGGGAGGCAGGACTGCCTGGCTTTGTGGAGGCAGGACTGCCTGGCTTTGTGGAGGCAGACTGTGCCTGGCATTGGGGAGGCAGGAGGGTGCCTGGCATTGGGGGGGGGGGGGGGGAGTGCCTGGCATTGGGGAGGCAGGAGGGTGCCTGGCATTGGGGAGGTAGGGCTGTGCCTGACATTGAGGAGGCAGGGCTGTGCCTGACATTGAGGAGGCAGGGCTGTGCCTGGCATTTGGGAGGTGGGGGGGGGGGGGAAGAGTGCCTGGCATTGGGGAGGTGATGGGGGTGCCTGGCATTGGGGAGGCAGGACTGTGCCTGTCATTGGGGAGGTGGGGTGGGGGGATGCCTGACATTGGGGAGGCGAAGGGGGCGCTTGGCATCGGGGAGGCAGGAGGGTGTTTGGCACTGGAGCGGTGGGGAGGGAAGGGGGCTGGCATCGGAGGGGTGGGGAGAGAGGTTGGCATTGGAACAACAGGGAGGGGAGGACTGACATCAGTGCAGTGGGGAAAAGAGACTGGCATCGGAGCAGTGGGAAAGGGGAACTGGCATCAGAACAACGGGAAGGGGAGACGGGGGGGGGGGGGAGGTAGTTGGGGTGAGTCGGTAGTTCATTAAGTGGTCAACATTTTTTTGATGTTGGGAGCAAACTTGGTTGGAGTGGTACCACTGTAGCTGGCACTAGGAGTTGCTATTTTGTTTTCATATTTTCATATTTCAGATACAGCGCGGAAACAGGCCTTTTCGGCCCACCAAGTCCGCGCCGCCCAGCGATCCCCGCACATTAACACTATCCTACACACACTAGGGACAATTTTTACATTTACCCAGTGAAGTTAACCTTTCAAAAACATTTCTCTCCCTCAAAGCTCATTAATAAAATTAGCATCTTCAAAGTCAGTTTTGCTTTATGTGTTGGAATGAACTGCAGATGCTGGTTTAAATCGAAGGTAGCCACAAAATGCTGGTGTTTTACTTTAATTCTGCTTCCTGATGACTTGTTGCATTTTACAGTAGCATAAAATCCAGAATACTATTATACCAGCTGGTAATAAGTAGTTTATATAAAGAGAAATCACACTTTAAATGCAATAATGTTTTGAATTTCAATTCAGCTCATTTCTAACAATATTTAATGCATTAGCACATTACACTTTGAGAGTATATTTCATTTGTGTCTATGTAAATATTCACATGATTCAGCAGTTGTTGCAGTTTGTGTAATGGGATGATGATGGTGAATAACTGACTGATTATGACATAACTTTAGATCTGCATCATCATATGTGCTACTTTTTCACAAACTAAATCTTACAATTTTGTGACGACTTTTAAATTGGGGATGTCTGCTTTTATTATGATTTTCAAATGTTTTACTTTGGCAAGTAAATATATTCTTTGATCTGTTTACATTTCATTTAAGCTGGACTAGGTGCTATTATATCCACTGAGTCCCTCTGGCAGTTTTTTTCAACATCTCAATTAACATTGCTTTTAAAGGATTTGAAACATTAAACATTCTGGTACAACAGATTGGATTGTTTATTTCGTAACTAATGCCGTAACGTAGTATTCAAGTTTGAATAAATACAAGCAAAATATTGAACCCATCAGTTGTCCTGTAGTAGTATAATAACAGCAACAATTCATGCAATGAAATAAAATATATTTTTCTAAGAAGCTTAGATATGGTATAGATTTACCTTTTTGAAACATTTTCTTTCAATGTTATTTTTAAACCACTTTTAAAACCTAATTTTCCTTTCTTCATCACTGATGTGGTTGATCCTTGTTGAGTCCTGCAGCCCTCTATTGGCCTACATTATTTCCTTGCCTCCATGTGTCAGCCTGGAGTGACTGCTGGTCATGTTCAACTTTTGTGATCAATCCCACTGATACTTTTTTTTTGTTTTGGGATTACTGAAGCTCTGGGCCTAATCATTTTCCCAATTCCATCAGTTTATAGTCTAACTGGTTTGTTTACTTCTGCCCTCCGATACACAAATTGGGAATCTATCCAATATGACCTCTAACCAATAACAACAATAGCTGCAGAGCATTGAGCACACAGTAGATTATAATAACAAGAGTCTGCTTTAGTTCCCATAATTTGTTTTGCATTGATTTTTACTGGGCTTACCTAAAAGAGGACATGAGATATTACTTTCCGCCTGTAGAAAGGTTTGAATTTATATGGCAACTTTAGAACATGGAACCATGCAGCATGGAAATAAGCCCTGTGGGCCATGGTCTCTGCATAGAGCGTGAGGGCAAATTAAACTAATCTCTTCCGCCGGCATTTGATCAATATCGTTCCATTCCCTGCGTACTTGTGCTATCTAAAAGCCTCTTGAATGCCACTATTCTATCAACTTCCATCACCATTTCTGGGACCTTGTATCACTCTTTGGGGGGGAGGGGGAGGGAGAGGGAATTGGCCTACACATCTCCTTTAAACTTCCAGGCCACATTATGAGTACAATAAAGCCATATGTAAGTGCAGCTTGTAAGTGCAAAGAGAAAAATACCAGAGTGCAGAATATAGTTTTACAGCATTGTAATGTAGTATTACAGATGCAGAGAAAATGTCTATACTGTCTGCAATAAAGGTAGGTTGGATGATCATGACTACCCCATACTTATAGAAGGACCATTTATTAATCTGACAACAGAGGAGACATAGCTGTTCCTGAGTCTGGTGATATGTGCATACAAGCTTTTGTATCATTTTTTTAGTTTAGCTTATTATTGTCATGTGTACTGAGGTTCAGTGAGAAAATTTTGTTGGCATGCTATCCAGTCAAAGAAGACTATATATGAATACAATCAAGCCGTCCACAGTGCACGGATAAAGGGTACAACCTTTAGTGCAAGATTTAACACTGAAGTCCCGATTAATTATAATTAAAAGGTCTCCATTGAGGTAGGTGGGGCGTCAGGTCCTAGATGATGAGAGGACTGTTCAGTTGCCTGGTAACAACAAGGAAGAAACTGTTCCTGATTTTGGAGGTATGCATTTTCAAACTTCTGTACCACTTCCCAGATGGGAGAGGGGAGAAGAGGGAGTGACCTGGTCCTTGATTATTCTTTTTTTTAAATTTTTTTTTTTTTTTTTTTTTGAAAAGCATATGTACAAATCGAAATAAGAAAAAACACATTTGTTACAACGTTCTTACATAGCTTCAATTTTTAAATTTTTAAAGAGAGAAAGTAAAAATAAAAATATAAAACTATAAACTTGGGGAAAGAGAGTAAGAGGGTTAAAAAAAAAAGAAAAAAGGATCTAACAATAAAAATTAACGGGAGTAGATCCGGGAGACAAAAACCACAGCTGTACATCCAACCCCCAACTCAAGTTTCAACTTTTTATTTAAAATTTTTTTTTAAAATTTTAGTCCTGTGCCAAACCCATTTACTTTTCTAAAAATTCAATAAATGGAGACCATATTTTTAAAAATAACTCAGGTTTGTCGATTAAGGCAAACCTTATTTTTTCCAAATGCAGGGTCTCTGTCATTTCCATAGTCCACATTTTAATTGTGGGGGTTATTGGTTTTTTCCAAAATTTAAGTATTAGTTTTTTCGCAGTTATTAGACTGTAATCAAGAAAATGTACCTGACTTACTGTAAAATTTGTAGTATGTTCTGATAATCCTAATATAATTAATTTTGGGTCCATATCTAATTTTTTATTAATAACTTTAGAAACTATTTTAAAAATCTCCAACCAGAAGTTTTGCATTTTTATACAAGTTACGAAAATATGAGATAAATTAGCTTCTTGAAATTGACATTTATCACACATAGGAGAGATACTAGGAAAAATCCTATTTAATTTCGTCTTCGAATAATGTAATCTATGTATTATTTTAAATTGTATTAAGGAATGTCTAGTATTCAATGAACATTGATGTATATGTTGTAAACTTTCATCCCATATATCTTGCATTATAAATTGATTCAATTCGTCCTCCCATGCTCGTCTATAAGATTCTGATGACGGAATGTCAATGTCAAGGAGAATATTGTAAATAAAAGATATTAATTTATTTGAGTTATAATGTCGATTCAGGCATACATCAAGTGTTTCTGGACCTCTAAACTTATATTCTTGCATGTGTGATTTTACATAATCTCTAAGTTGTAAATATCTAAAATAATTATCCTTGATTATTCTGGCAGCCTTGCAGTAAGTAAAGATGGAGTCAGTAGAAGGGAGGCTAATTTGTGTGATGATCTGGACAATGTCCATAACTCTGCAATTTCTTGTGGGATTGGGTAGAGCTTTTCCCAAACCAGGCTGTGATGCATCATTAGAGGATTATTTCTATGGTGCATCTGTAGAAGTTGGTGAGGGTTTTTGGGCACATGCCAACTTCCTAAGCTTTCTAAGGAAGTATTGGTGTTCATCTGCTATTGTGGCCATAGCGTTGATGTGGCTAGTCCAGGACAAATTACTGGTGATATTTATTTTTGGAACGTGAAACGTTCGACTATCTCTGCTTCGGTGCCCTCAATGTAGACTGGGGTGTGTGTACTGCTTCACTTCCTGATTTGATTGTTTTTATGTTTAGCATTAACTGATTTGATTGGACAGCATGCAAAACAAAGCTTTTCATTTTACCTCGGTACTCATGACAATAATAAACCTAAAAGGTAACCCTAAAAAAAGGTAGTTCTCTAGGTTTGGTGTAATGAAAAGCCATTGACTTGAAATGTTACTCCCGCCCGCCCGCCATGGATGCTGCTTGACCTAATGACCTTTTCTAGCACTTTCCTTTTTTACTTTAGATTCCCAACAGCCTTCATGATTATTGTTTATTTGTGAACAACAAGAAATCAGGGATAACTCCAGAATGCCTACAGTACACTAAAACATTACCTTTTACGGGCGAAATCTAATTTGCCCTTGATAGAAACTTTAAATTAGCACTAAAGACAGACATCTCTGTATTTGAACAGCAAACATTTGCATAAGATTTGCTTGAATGGGTACCATATTTCCTGTTCTATTTTTCTCCCTCCCTTGACCTTTGGAATGTTAGCGTTCTTGCAAGTTATTTAGATAGGTTTAAGACTATTTCTCCATTGATCTATTTGATCAGTTTAAAATAACTTCTAGTTTTAATTACATTTATTTTTATCAATTGCCCTTCATTGCGGAAAAACACTTGGATAGATGTCTCTCGGCTCAAAAGGGTAAAAGAGCATTTTTAAGTTGGCAGGGACATAGTGGGCCGTAAACATGTTTTAAGCTGTTTAACACTTGAATTTGAGGATTTCCATCAAAATATTACTGTGCTCCAAATGTGCAACATGTGTGGCTGTGTTGAAGAAATGTTCTTGAATAGGCTGTGGCATTGATTTGAGTATATGTTGCAATGTATTATTCAGTCACTTACAACAAAGCCATGCCATCAATATCAAAGCCATGAACATCAAATTTAAGCAAACTATTCTGGTTGTAGGTCAGGTCACAACATTTGCAGTTATTTTAACTGCATTCCAGATGATTGATTTTTCCGTTAAAGCCAAAGGGTGGTTGCAAAATCAGTTGGTTGGTGCTAGACATATTAGTTTTGTTGCACAGTAAACCCTCACTTTCAGATTATGGTGGGTGATGAGGAGGCGTGTCTTTTATTGCTGATTGTCCACTATAACTGAGTAAGGAGGTTAATATGTACAGTACTGTTGGAAAAACAGCCAATAAACATACCCCACAATAAACAGGAAAGGACGCAAAAATACACAATACTTCAGGGCAGCACAGTGCTGCCGCAGTAGAGTTGCTACCTTTTAGCGCCAGAGAACTGGGTTTGATCCTGACCTTGGGTGTTGTCTGTACAAAGTTTGTATGTTCTCCCTGTGACCACGTGGGCTTCCTCCAGGTGCTCCGGTTTCCTCCCATATTGCAAAGACGTGCAGGTTTGTAATTTAATTGGCTTCTGTGAATTGTTCCTAGTGTGTAGGATAGAACTAGTGTACGGGTGATTGCTGTGCAGTGTGGACACCGGGCCTGTTTCCATGCTTTATCACCAAACTACACTAAAATAGTTCACAAAATGCTTTTCAAACGTGTAATTCTACAAAGTATTTAAGATGCTTCTATTAGTAGTAAGGACAGTAAAAGAAACAGAGCAACATCAATGTAGAGTTCATCTGAACATCATCAACATCAGTATCAGTCTGAAGAAGGCTCTCGACTCGAAACATCACCCATTCCTTCTCTCCAGAGATGCTGCCTGTCCCGCGGAGTTACTCCAGCATTTTCGTGTCTACCTTCAATGTAGAGTTTCTCTAAAACTAAACTAAGATTCGCTCCAATCAACACCACCAACCAATAAAGAGTTCCGTAATACCAAGGATTGTGCAAAGTTTGTTTGTTTTCTTGTATTAATGGCATTATGCATGAAGCTAATGGGCAACTAATCTTGTTTCCTGTATACAGATATGGAGACCTGTGACTGCATCCATGTTTTACCCAATGGGATTCCATTACTTGATTCAGCTGTACTTCCTATATTCGTATTCTTCTAGCTTGGAAAGAGGTAAGTTTTCATCCTGTGTTTAAACTGTGTTTCCAGTGAGCACTCAGAAGCACTTACTTAAATTCTGTTGGGTAAAGAGAACATAATTTTACTCTAACTGAGAAATCTTTGAAATCATTTCTAAAAGCAAATATTTCCTGTTTAATCTTCTATTTCTGTATTTTGCTTAATCTTCCATTGTCTTAAAGGAGCAATATTTCCATTTTTTGTTTACAGAAGAATGAGTAATTTTAGCTACCATATTTTTCCTTTTCTGCCAAACAGCAGCTGTACAAATCCCAGTAAATCTGTTCCTGAAGCTTGTTCACAGACTCTTCAGTCATGACGCGAATTGTGATTTCTTATTTGCTTAAGATTGAATTCACTGACCTGTTGCTTTTCTATCAAAATATGGAACAATGATCCAACATGGAGAAATCTAACCTTGCTAGTTTGGTTGAAGGCATTTTATTTTTGGAATTGTTAATGTTATAAAGAGAAGCTCGTAGTTGCAAGTAAGTGAAATTACTGGGCTGAAAGTGTTTTATCTTAATGATGCTTTGATCAAAAATCTATGTCTGTTTTGATTTTGTGAAATCAGCCAGCTTTGGAATGAATAATGGCCTGACAAATGAGGAACTGTGAATAAAACAATGGTACCCCCATATGGCCTTCTTTACATCAGAGAGGAAAAGTATAGACTCGGCGACCATTGCGCCAAACACTTGTGCTTAGTCAGCCACGGCCTGCTTAATCTCCTGGTAGCCAAACATTTTAACTCCCATTCCCATACCCACCTTTCCGTCCAGGGCCGCCTCCATTGCCAGAGGCCACATGCAAACTGTAGGAACAGCATCTTGTATTCTGCTTGGGTTGCTTACAAAGGTATGACCACTGAATTGTCCAATTTTAGGTAACTCACCAACAACCACGTCATTCCCCCTAGATGCACACCCAATTCTCCCACTATTCTACTGCCCCCTTTTCCCTTGCCCTTTCCCACTATCCCTTCACCCCCTTTTCCCTTTCCCTTTCTCCATCTCTCCACCCCACCAATCGCCTTGCACATATATTACTTCCTCTGGCTTCACATTTCATGCCTCGTCTCTCCTTATCTCAAAGCCTTTTGTATTCTTTTCATCTCTGGCCTTTGTCTACCCATCTACCAATAACCCCCTTTCACCTGTATCCAGCTAACACATGCCTGTCTTTGTCCCACCCCTCACCTCTATATTCTCGCTTTTACTGTCCTACCACAATCAGTCTCTGAGGTATTCTGGGTCCAAAATGCCGCCTGTTGGGCATTTATTTTCTTGTAATGCTCCTGCACATTAGAGGAAGATAATAATTAGGAATCCAGATATTATCCATCCTCCAAGTTCCTTGCCAGCGTCATTTGAGATGTGCTCCATGGTCCCAAATTTGGCACATGCTGGGAAAGAAGCTTTGGCATTATTGATCTGGCATCCTGACAGATGATTTTTCTTGTTGAGCCATTGGAATACTGCATGCAGGAGGCTATGGAGATCACTTCCGGGTACTATCTGCAGGTAAGTTTGCCTGACAGAATCATTACACTCACTCTTTAAACCGTCATTTTATATATTTTTCTCAATTCTATCAGAAAATTATACCACTTTTCCAGAGGTTATTGGTATACAGTGGTCTCTGCTGTGTAAAATTATGCTGTTTTTGAATGACTGAGAAATTAATCCACAATATTATTTTCTTTTTAAATGTGTAGGGTTCTTTGATGGAAGAACAGCCGACTATGTATTTATGTTGTTTTTCAACTGGATTTGCACAGTTGTATCCTTTTCAAAGTAACATTAAAGGTTGTTTGCATTTGTACAGTATCATTAATGACCTTGCGATAGATACTCCAGTATTTACAAGCCAATGTGGTGTATCATCACTGTAGGTAAAGAAGTAAGGCTGCTCATTTGTTCCAATATAAAGCAGTGTGATAATGGCCAGTTATTCTGTTCTTTTCCGTTGTTTTGATTGAGATCTAAATTATAAGCAGGGCACCAAAAAGAGTTCCTCTTCAAAATATTATCATGGAAGCTCTTCTGTACATGAGGCTTCAGATTTGCAAAATAAAGGCATTACATTAGAGTGTTATCTTAGACTTGATTTCATGAGTTTGGGATAAGGCTCTAATTCATAACCATGTGACCCGTGGGATATTATTAAGCCATGGCACACAGTAATAGTAACGCAAACAGACTAGAGTGAATTTTGGGCATTGAGGTTAAATTGAGGAACTGCATTGTTCCTGGCCTGATGTGAAAATAATCTCGATGCAAATTATCTTCTTCTGTTGGGTAATGTATACTTAATAAAATGTACTAACAATGTAATGGAAATTAACATGCTATTATTTTCCTGAGCAATACTGTAACAGATTGTTGCATTACTCATTGGAATGCCTGTAAGTATTTTTGAAGGGGGCCAATGTGCTTCAGAAAAATCAACTCTGTCGTAATAATAATGAAAAATTTTGGCTGTTTTAATTTGTTCAAGACCATGATTAATTTTGTGTTATTGAGCCTGTGATGGGGAAAGGAATGGTGCAAGAGAGTTGGAGTGTGGAGAAGCAGGTAATTCCCACCAATGTACCTAAAGCCAGCCAGAGTTGATCATTGTGCAAAATGCAGTTGTTCTTCTGTGAGAAAGAGGTTCAATTTTAGATTGCCTGCTAAATTATGTCTGACAGTTGTTTTTGGCTTTTGTCTCCCGATGCCACCATTAGTAGCAAAGCCTTTGACGATATTTCCAGTCTTCCTGATACAATCCACCATGAAGATGTACTGGATTGAAAGGCAGTCATCAGCCTGTGATAGACAGGGTTGTGTTTGCCACGTTTTACAGGTTGAGGGGCTCAAGAGCAGAACAGTTGCAAGTATTCCGTCAGAATACTTTCTACAGTACATCTGTCGAAGCTCAAGAGAATCCTCATGGACAAGCTTAATCTTCACAGATGCCTGAGAGAGACAATATGCAGACGTGCTTTCTTTATCACCACATTAGTGTGAAGGGACCAGGTTAGATCACTGCTGATTGGGATGTCTAAGAACTGAAACTGTCAACCATCTCTACAACAGCTCCATTCTCAATCTGTTTCCTGAACCTCGGCTCATCATTGTAGATTCAGTTGGCATTGTGCTTGGCACTACAGTCATGCATGTATGGGAAGTAGAGCAAGGGACTGAGCACTCAGCACCAGTGTTGAGGGTCTAGGTGGAGGAAATATTATGACCAATTTTAACTGACCTAGTCTGTTGGCGAGGAAGTTCAGAAGCCAGTTGCAGATGGAGGCTACGAGGCCAAGTTCCAGGAGTTCAGGTGAGCTGATTCAGAATTATGATGTTGAAGGCTGTGCTGTGTTTGATGAATAGCATCCTTGCAATAGTGATCTAGAGATGAATGCCAGAGAGATGGCATCCTCTGTAGACTTTTTTATGTACACAAATTGCAAGGGCCTAGGTTGTCTTGAAGATTGGTGCAGATGCGGGTGATTATCAGTCTTTCAGTGCACATCATTATGATTGATGTTAGAGCAATTGGACGGTGGCCATTGAGTCAGATCACTATTTTTCTTGGGGACTGGAATGATGGATATTTCTTTGAAACAGATGGGGACGGTAGACGATTGAACTGAAAGTTGAAGATGTGGGTGAAAATTGGCCAGTTCAATGCTGCATGATTTCAGAACCCTTCCTCTCGCTTGAAGCTTCAATGGCCTCTAGAGTGAAGGGCTTTTTTTTCACAATTGTAATAAACTTACATGGTATCTATTTATTTTTTGGTTCCTTTGCATGATGTCTAGTGGCAAGTTTCACGAAGATTGGGCTCTCATCTTTTGACTGGGATTGTGAATCATTAGTAAAGAAGTAGTAATATCCTCTGAACTCCACCTGTTGAAGCTTGTTCGAAAAGATTTTATGCAATCATTCTGAAAGCAGATCTTTAGCTCAGCTATGTAATATTGCAAATATAGCACAAAATGCTGGATGCAGGCAAGTTATATCAATGCAGTCCTCGCTGTAGTAACGTAGAGCATGATTCAAGAAAGATGGAAGACAGACACTGTTTAGTTTCCTTTATTACTGACACAAACAACTACAAATGTTTTAATGTATCTATAATCCTTCCCTCTTGGCAGATATTGTTTATCCCACTGATTCTGACGATGGTATATGTATGGGCGCAACTGAACAAAGACCAGATTGTGACATTTTGGTTTGGAATGACATTTAAGGTAGGAAAATCTAGCTATTTTGTTGATCTGGATGTTGAAACAAAAATGGATGTTCTATCTTTCCAATTGCTCTTGAAAAATACAGTATCAGACCTATTGATGCAGACCAAAGATGCTCCCAGATCTGATCTCTCATCTATGCATTAGTGGCTAATTCAATCAGGATGGCAGCAGGGTGTTATAGTTGGCCTTTTAACTAATTTATGACCTTGATCAACTCAAAGGGCTGCTTAAGCCTTGAATGACTTGCATTGACAGTTATAATGTATGCAGATGTACAGACCAGTATCTCACAAACAGCAATGAGTGAAATGATTGCTTAATGATCCTAACTGAGCGATATATTTTGATAAACGGATCTCAATTGAATGGCAGCTTTCTGTGCAGTCAGTACCTCTGGCAGTACAACATTCCTCACTGGTATGTTGAGCCATGAGCTGGATTGAGTGTTTGTGTCTTGTGGTGGAATTCCAGTTCCTGACCCACATGACGATCTGATTGCTGAATATTGCCGTTTGGTCTAAAGAAGGGTTGTGACCCAAAATGTCACCAATCCTTTCTCTCCAGAGATGCTGCCTGATGGTGAGTTACTCCAGCACTTTGTGTCTATCGTTGCCATTTCCTTGGTGATGATTTTATTCCCCTCCTGTAGACCAAAATTAAAATTTATTCTGCATTCTCCCAGAGATTTTGTACAGCCATAGCACTTGATGTGAGTATTTAGCGGAGGATTGAGTTGTAGCTTCTGCACTGTATTTTGGGTGATTACCTAATGTACAATCTTTTCTGCAAGAGTCCTGGGCCACCCAGTATCCATCTTTCAACAATTTAATAATTGGATGTAAAATTAAAATAAATCACCTGCTAGGTCATGTATATTTTAAATTTTCTTTTGCACAGGCTTGTTATCTACCTTGGGCTCTGCTAATATTCAATTATATACTGAGAAATGCGTAAGTATGCAGATCATATACATTTGCTCTTACACGCCATTGTGAATTTGAATATTGAACAAATGATTCTAGCTCATGTAGACCAGAAACATAACAGGATCCAAGATTTAATGAACTGGGTTATTGAAAGGGGGTTAATAGCAGTCCATGTTATGTGCCTAGCAGACTAAACTATAGTAAAGACGAGAGAAAAATGGTGCCAAAATTGGATGGTTGAGATATAGTTTTGAGACATAAAGAAAGTAGTTCCCTGAAATTGGAGAATTCCATAGTCTAGAAAGTTGCAATGTATCCATATGAAAGATGTGGTGTTGTTCCTTGAGATTGTGTCAAGCATCGTAACAGTATATGAGGCTGCAGATGAAGATTAGAGTGGATAGGGAATTAATGTGCGGGCCAGTAAAAACGTGCTCATTCATGTGGACTGAATACAGGTGATTGGTGATCACTTGGCATGTTTGGTTTCTCCTTTTGCGACCTGATGGCAAAAGCACAAGTACTCTCTGCACTCTGGGTACTCTCTGCACACCAAACCATTGAAATCTATTCAAGACTGACCTTAAGGAAGAAAGAGGACTGAGAAAGCCAACAATGCTTTGGACTCTAAGCCCCCAATTGCTGCTAACTTTTGTATACAAACAGAAAAAGCTAGAAACACTCAGAAGGTCAGTCAGCAATTGTGGAAATAAATACAATGTTAGTATTTAACTTTGTATTTAAATGTTAAATTTAAGTAACAATTAACAATTGTTAAGGCCTGGAAATGTCTCCATTTCCATTCCGAGTTGAAATTACTTGTGTGTCCATATTGGAGAAGATCAGGTCACTTTTCTAAGGTTTCACAGTTTGGACACTTTTAAAATTGTCCAATTATTTGGTGAGGTTATGTCCTCTCCTGCTCATTCAAAAATACATACTGAGTCACAATGAAGCCTGAAGTCTTCCTAAAGTCTTTCTTTAATAATGTCTTCCTAATAACTTATTATGCAGACCAAAAAGCTTAATATGCCGATAACTTTCCCTCTGAGTCATTTTGGCTTGTGGAATTATAATTATACAATGGGATGGGCATGGAAACTTATGGGCCGCCTTCCTTAGCAACCATGCTGCATAACACTTGGGCTACAGACCTATATGCTGTGGCAATGCAAGGGCTCATTTAGACACTTAAATTACATCAGTGGCCCAGCTTCAACCTCTCAGACAGTGCATTCCAGGTAGCCGCCATCCTCTTGACCAACATCTCACTTGTGCCTTCTTTAAACCTCTTTCCCTCTTATACAAAATCTTTTTCTTCCTTACACTAAATCAGGGTTTATCTAACTTGATATGGGGAAAAGCTTCTCACAGTCTGCCCCATCTATTATCTAATTTAACTTTATAGACCTTTGTTGTATCCTCTGCTTCAAGGATAAGAGACCTAGCTTCTCTAGTCTCTGCTCATAACTGAAATGCTTTGTCCCAGATAACATACTGGTGAATCTCCACTGCTCATCTCCACTTCTCCTTCCTATAGCAAAGTATCCAGGGACTCGGCATTTTTAAATGATCATTAATCTTCTCCCTCAAAATTTATTTCCAATATCTTCCCTACCACCGTTGTTAGGCTCAGGTCCATAATTGCCAGGCTTTTTCCTGCTGCCTTACTTGAAAAAGGGGCTACGTTCACATCTGGAACCTCCTTTGTGTCCAGCGAAGATTTAGAAATCGCAGCCAGAGCTGCAGCCATATCTTTGTTTGTTTGTCGTTGCAGCTGGGAATAAATCCCATTCAGCTTAGGGTTTTATGCACCCATAAACCTTTCAAACCATTAATACCTCTTTATTTATGAAAACCCATACTGGACTTTCACCTACCCCTTCACTGAATTCTACAACTGTAAAGTCTGCTTTCTTTGTGAATACCAATGAAAAATATTAATTTAGGGCCTCATATGTACCATCTGACTGCAAACACAGAATGCCCACGTTCTCCCTAATAATTTTTCATGACTTCTTAACCTTCCTAATTTCTTATGTGCCTTCTGACACTTTTTATACTCTTGAAAGGCAGGCCTCTGATATGCTTTTTCCACACATCACATGCACTTCCCTTGTTCTGCCTTCATCCCTACTGAAAACTTGCTCTTTCCCTGGTTCTGGACAGGGTCACAGACCCAAAAGGTCTGTGTTTTTCTGGCATTTTTCCTTTTTGTTCCAAAAAGGAGATACTTGGGTTGATAGTATTTGATTTTTTTTTCCTCCCTGCTAAAATATTTATTTGGTTCAGAGAGCAGTTGGGTGCACGGTATCATGATCTGGAAAGGCACACCTCCCACAATACAGAAGATTTTACTCTGTCTGGTCTTTACACCCATGGCACATACCTTCATCAAAAAACCCTGGAAGGTTCAACAGAAGTCCCAAGTTCACAAACCTTTCAGCAGTGGAAGCTAATTAGGTGCAAGGAGTGGACTGAGGATGGTGTTTTTCCTCTATCCTTTGTCTCTCATAATGGTTTCTCCTGCAGATCAATAATCTCAGGGCTTGTAATTCAATAGAAATAGGAGTAAATCTCTTTATCATGCTTTATTGTAGCATGATACCATGCATTGGTGTAAATTACCTTTCCCCTTTAGAATGTTAAATGGCAGAGACTAGCAAAGTGAGGAAACCCAATGAATCTATTGTCTATTGTCTAATCTCCAGATCTAGGTGGACCCTAGATCCAAAACAGATATTGATTTCAGTGTTCACCTTATACAGGTTCTTAGCTGTACCACTTCATTTTGATCTTATTCATGAGATCTGTTGTAACGCATGTGTTAAGGAAAAAAATTGAGTTATCTTTGTTAACCAGAATAATTTAAATTTAAATGAATGCTTTTCAATTTAATTGATCCATGTAATTTCAATAGGATAATGGATGAGCTGGTTGGTATCTTTGTCGGTCATATGTACTACGTTCTTATGTTTAAATACCCTCAAGACTATGGAGGAAGAACATTTCTCAGTACACCACAATTTCTGTGAGTAATATCAATTGGTACACTTTTTAATTTAGCTGCATTCATACTGCAAGGTATTATAACATTATCTTCCCTTTCCACCTCCCCACTCCAGGATGCGATGGTTTCCACCTAGGAGAGGTGGTGTATCTGGTTTTGGAGTTCGGCCAGCTAGCAGAGGACCGCAAGTTGAAGATCAAGGACGTCGATGGGGGAGAGGTTATTTCTGGGGGCAAGGTCAAAGGCTGGGTGACAACTGAATTTTTTTTTAACCCTCAGCCCAATAGCTGAATTTGAATCATTTTCTGTACAATATGTGTTGCCTGACAGTATCTTGTGTTCTGAAGTTAAAACTGAACCAATAATAATGACAAGAATACCCATAGGAGCATGGCTTTTTGACTAAAGAAATAAGTTAATGATATGGAACAGTATCAAATGTATACTCCAACAGGTTGTAGATGCCATGAAGCTAATTAAATGGGGTTTTAACTTTCAAGAATTTTATAGTGGATCAAAGTTCCTAACTTAAAAATTGGCCAGTCCATACATTGAATATTTTTTAATTAGTGCAGGTCACCTACACTTGTCCTTCGTAACAAAGGATATCTTCCTTTCAACCCTTCCTTGGGGGAATGCTGCAAATTGGCAGTATATATAGGATCCCAAAAAATCCTGTGTTCTTCAATATCGTCATGTGGACCATCCACTTAACTATATTGGACCAGATTGCCCTGCAATCAGGTGCCAGAGATCCGGAAGAGCATGAATCAGTACCAGCATTTTGCCCCATGTGCCTGCGCTACTGAAGAGCAAGTTGCTTTCTTGTAAAATTGTGATTACATTGTTTAAAGAGTTGGTGGTTCTATTTGTGTTACCGTTCAACACAGCTAGAAGATTAAGTCTGCCAGTTGTTAGTGAATATTATTTAATTCTGTTTTTTTGCTCATTCCTTCAATGCAGATGTCAGAACTTTTTGCTAGTCTCTGTTTTTGTGTATTGAGAATTAAAACAGATTGGATTGATTATTTTTCCATTGGAATCCACATTATGAAAACAATGGTGTTTACAAGGCAGAAAACTTCCCTGCTTAAACTTTTTTGTTTCTTCCCATTCTTTATTAACTTGCTGATTGGTACCGAGTTAGGTTATCCAACCTCAGACCTGTACTTGATGCTGCTGGTAGTATGTTTATCTTAGGGCCCATTTCACAAATCAATGGCATGGTGTTGACACCATGTTTGTTATTTGCCAACATGCTTTGCATTTGGAGGTAGAAGATGAAAGTTTGAAATACACTTAAAATATTTACAAAGATATTCGCAACTCTACTTGTGATTGGGTGACAAAATTGAACTTAATCAAATTAATCACTTGAACTTTGATTAATGTGTGCATCCTCAATCCAACAAAGATCAAAGAGATATGCTTTTCTATATTTACTTCCTTGTAAGAGACGGACAGGTAATATTTAATATCCTCAAACTTCAGGCTCCCATTAAATAATCTAAAATATGTTCAAGGTCTTGTGTATCCATGCAGAGCTTTTCCAATATAAATTAGACTATCCTTAATATTGAATGTTGTTGCACAATAATTCTGCAACCAGTAGTGAAACCAGTGCACTGCCTCCCACTGGCGGAAAAGTATAATTATTGAGCAAAACTTTACCAAGACCATTAAAAAATGTGGAAAAAGTCAACATTTGCTGGAATGGAACTGTAAGAGGCTAAAGACTTGAATCTTCATTTTCTGCTTTATTTGAGAACCTTCATGGTTCAACATACACCATGTTACAAGCTATTGAATGTTTTATTTTAATGTAGTCTTGCAATTGAATTTAACACCACCCTTTTTTAACTCAAAAGAACAAAATTGTAGATTTGCTAAAGGGCTTCTGATCCTTAATCCCCATTTAAACTAACACTTGTGAATGGAAAACTTTCTGCCTTTGGTATGTGAAATTAATTAAATATTGTCATGCCAAGTCCCAGCCAGTGCAGGGAAATCTCCAACCCACAGTCACTGTGGGTGAAGATCCTGGGTAGGTGTGTGTTGGTACTAGTCAGTTATACAACATGGAAACAGGCCTTTGCTTAACTCGTCCTAGCGACTAAGTTTCCTATCCAAATTAGTCCCAGTTGCCTGTGTTTGGCAAATATTCCTCTAAACCATGCCTTTCCAAAATGAATCATTCTGCAGATGGACTGTTGCTTTGCTTAAACCCAATTTTAGGTCTCATTAATATGGTCCAGTTTAAGTCCAGGTTTGATAGACCAATCACCCTTTTGATACAAACTATAAAATAAAATTCAAGGTCTAACAACTCTGACTACAGCCCCCGAGTGTTTCCTTTTTTCTATCCTGTCTCCAGAGAGATATGCACAGCTATTTAACTAGGCACTTTGGCTCACCTACAAACCTACACACTTCACATTATTGATGAATTTGAAAAGCCTAAAATAATTTTAAAGGATTGCTTTAAATACATTTTTTTTATCATCAGCTTGGTTTATGAAGTATGCTCCCTGAAAATTGTTTAACCTTTCTAAATCTAAAATTGAGGCAAATATTTTGTTTTATTTAGCTTTTCTATTACTTGTGATAAATTAATCTTCATTGAATATGATGAATTAGTTTTTGTGCGAGTTTGTTCCGTTGAGAAAGGTTGAATGTAAACATGAATAAAAAAATATTGGTGAATCTCAGAGTATACAATTGGTGTATATTGATCCCTTCAGTTCTTTTGTAGAAAAGATTTCTGCTTTTGTAATTAAAGTACAAACTGAATTCAACACTGAATAGAAAATGTATTTATCATTTCCATGAGTCCAGACAATAATTATCCTACATTTTGGTGCTATGACATATTGGGAACTTACTAAATCCAAGACTTTAAGGAGTGTGCCAGTGAATGAAAGAGAGATACATGCCAAGATTTTCAGTATTTTATTCTTATCTCAAACTAATTTTTGCATGTTAGGTGTATTGGTTTCAGACAGAGAGACCAGAAACACTACAAAATGCCAACAGGCTATTCAATCCAACATCTGACCTTCTACCCTCTTATTAAAACGCCACCAAAATATCCTTCCATTTAAAATGTTTACAATGTTTACAGTGCATGAAAAATAGTTAGATTAAGAAATAGGAAATAAAAATGGACTCTTAACTCTGTGCCATGTTCCAGTACTTTCCCCATTTCCTTCATAGCCAAAAGGAATGATCTCTTGAACGCATTCAAACTGTGACTGGTGCTCTAGTCTCTTTCACCTTGCATCAGTCTGTTACCCTGCTGTAAAAACTTCAAAATCACAATAAATAAATGCAAAACAGCGTTATCAATTTCCAGTTTTAAAAAATTCATTTACCTTATTCAAGTCTTAAATTGTTGCCCAGAAGATGCAGACTAAGACTGAATCACCAATCCTAGTCACTATGCAATAAGCCATTGCCTGGTGAAAACTATAGAGCTGTTTGTTGTGGGCAGAATATTGACCCTGAGGCTCAGTAACCTTTGGCTCTTTTGTCTGATTTGTTGCTTATTTTGGCAGCAACATGTTTTCCACTGAAACTCATTGTATCAGATATTTGCTCTCTTGCAAGGCTAGGTCTTGGCTGGTATCACGGGAGAGTGGGTGACTAAAGACCTTGAAGAAGTAACATATATACCAAAGGCAAAATACTGTGGTTACTGAAACAAACAGAAAATGCTGAAAATATACAAGTGGTCTGGTCACCTCAGTGTAAAGAAGATGAGATACTTTTTTTTAAAAAGCTAACAATACTGCTGTTGGAAATTGTAATAAAAACAAACGATAGAAAGACTCAACAGGTCAGGCACCATCTGTGATGAAAAACCAAAGTGAACCTTTTGTTCAAACTCGGAAAAAAAAGAAACCAGGTAGTTTTGAGTTGTAGAGGATGGGGGAGGGATGAATTAAGAGAAAGGGAATTATCTCTGACCGAGCAAGACCAGGGGTTAAAATGTAGACATAAATAATTGCAGGTGCTTGTTAATACACAAAAGGACAAAACGCTGGAGTAACTGAGCAGGTCAGGGTTCAGATGCTAATGTTATCTAGCTGATAGGGTAACAGGAGATCAGAGAAAGACTATACAACAATTTATGCTACTCAGATAAGGAATGTATGGGTAGTGAAAATCGTATCCAATTTAGTTTATGGAATCCACCCTGTAATTCAGCAGCCTCTGTCCCTCCGGTAGGAGGCTGAAGAGAACCTGCTGATGACTTTCCCAAGCAGGCAGCAAGCCACTGTCTGATCTCACAAAAATCCTGACGTCCATCAGAAGGGACAGTGGAGCATCCTTCATCTATGATGTGCATGCAAGCCACAATCCTAGCCAAACAGGTTCACAGTGGAGCCAACCTCCGCGTGCAACGGTCTAGAGCAAAGCTACACAATTCTCCCTTTTCTCAACTCGAATCATCTGTCCATTTCCCTCCAGAGATGCTGCCTGACCTGCTGAGTTCCTCTAGCACTTTTTGTTTGCTTAAGATGCCAATATCTGCAGTTTCTTGTGTCTCTTTCCTCAAGTTTTCTTGCTACAGTGTTCCACCCAGCATTCAACCTACATCACCTCCACTCCAGTATAAAAGGTCACTCCAACATCAACCATCTCTGAGACAGCAGATTATCTTGGACATGGGATTTTTAACAACAATCCAGTAATTCTATGATCACCATTAAGGAGACTGCTTTTAAAAAAAACAACAGATTTATTTAATCAAATTACTTTTTTTTGCAGCTGGAGTGGGATTTGAACTCATAACAGGATCAGCCTGTCAGATTTCTGGGCTGCTGGTCCGGCAACTTAACCACTAAATCTACAGAGGCAGATAATGGCTGAAGCAGAATTGAATGTGACATCAAGTAGAACAGAACAGGACAAATGTGACAGCACAGGGAAACCCTGAGGTGATGTCTTGCAGTGGTATGACTCCTCACAATCGGATCAGGCTCTCCTGCGGCTTTACCAAGAGACCTGACAAAGAGGTCATGCATATTTTTAAAAAATCAAGCAACGCATTTTACAAAGTACTTACATGCTCTATTTGTCCAAGGGGTGTTTTGTTGAAGCAACATTCACATAGCAGCTCGAAAGGTCGAATAAGTAAATTTGGTCATTTTAAGTGAAAAAAAGTTTCAAAAAGTCTAAAGAACCAGATTATATAAAATATTAGCAATAGAGAAACACAAGGGGAAAATATTACAACTATGCATTATCATTCATGTTAGAAGTTAATTGGAGCAGAAAGAAAATCTATTATTTTATAAATCAGCACATAAATAACCTTTTCCTGAATAATATTTATTATTGCATACAATTTTCAACTTACGATTCTCTTTCAAAAACAAAATAGTCCCAGTTTCAATTACTCCCTTACTTTAAATAAGGCATTTTCAAACCAATGTAAAATCTTGTAACAAGTGAATACTGTTCTTGCAGTGTGAACTTAAGATAGCCCAAAGTAGTAAGCTATTTATGAAGGCGATTACCCATCTTGGAGTTTCATTTTCATTGTGTGCTAATCATAAATATTACTATATCAGACTAGTCTGCAAGGTTAGGAGGACTTTCCATTGGGGCACAGGCAGTATAGGATTGAAGGCAAAGAGTAACCCCTATATAACAACTCCTTTTAAAATGAAATTCAATAAATTGGACACCAACCATTAAATTGTAAAATAAATTAATATTATTTCATTATAACTGAAGGGCTGTTGGACAGCACGGTGGAGCAGAGGAAGAGTTGCTGCCTTACAGCGCCAGAGACCCGACTATGGGTGCGATCTGTATGGAGTTTGTATATTCTCCCCGTGACCACGTGGGTTTTATCCGGGAGCGTACAGGTTTATAAGCTGTCCCTGGTGTGTGTAGGATGGTGTGAGCGTACGGGGATTGCTGGTAGGCGCGGACTCGGTGGGCTGAAGGACCTGTTTCTGTGCTGTATCTCTAAACCAAACTAAATTGATACAATCGTATCTTTGTAATGACTGCAAAATATTTTGTTATTAAGCCTGATCTAACTTGAGTGAATATATAAGGTAGAGTGGAAAAATTGGACAATGACTAATTTTACAAATAAATCTCTCACGGCTGCAGAGGACTTCAAGAAATCAAAACCAGAAGTACGGAGAAAGCCATGGGAGAGGGAAGGCACTTGACAGAGTACTACAAGCTCCAGCTAGGACCAACAACATTTGAGATTTCTCTTCAGCAGTTAAAAGCCCAGAACTCAAAAGTCTGATCCTGTTACACCCTCCTGTGCACCCTGCAATACTTTGCATTCTATTTGAATGTGCAACTCATCAAAATGTCAACTTAATCCAGTGAAAACCAGATAGGTTTGGGTGTGAAGATCCATCAACTCTGGAGCAATTACAAATGGAAGGGCACCTGGAGCAGACAAAACCAAGCCCAAGTTGACAACCAGACGTTCACAATAAAACTTTCCTGGACCTGTCTCTTCCAATTGGAAAGATGAAACTTTATTGTAGGATTTCAAAACTGCAACATTAACAAGTTTCGATGAGATAGAATGACTGCAGAAATTAACATGGTATTTGACTCCTTTTCTTTGCTGGCAAGTCACTTGGCTAGCTGTGACAAGCCCCATTGGAGATAATGCGCTCCCCGAATGCCAGAGTGTTTCTGCAACAACCAATATGGTAATTATCCTTGTTCAGTTACAGACAAAAAAAGTGCCCCTGTACATTCACTTTGCCAATTTCAGTAAGGAGTACAGGTCTGATATGTCTGTTCTCTGGAGGCTTATTGCAAAGTTGGACTGTCAACACTAACTGATCAATCCCACATGCTGTTGCTGTGGCAACATTCGACTTCATGCTTCAATGGTCACTGATTCATGGAGTCATGCAGCAGAGAAACAGGCCCTTTGTCCCACCAAGTCCCTGCCATCATTTAGCACCCATTTACACGAATCCTATTTAATTCTCCCCACATTCCAGTCAACTCCCATCAGCCTCCCACTAACTTACACACTTGGGGAAATTTACAGTGGCCAATTAACCTATTAACAAGAACACCTTTGGGATATGGAAGGAAACAGGAGAAGGTGGAAACCGATGTGGTCACTGGGCTTATTCATGCCTTCCTATGGCCCATAGGGTTAATCAGGATCAGTATGCCTCTGCACTGGTCATTCTGGTCTCGGTTCGAATGCAGCGGGTTACTGCACATTGCAACATGAGATGAGTCACCTCAACAATGTGAATCTTCCAGCAACCCTGTCAGTCCCATTGACTGAAGTAAATGGCAGACAATTCAACAAGATTGTCCATATCATACCTGCGTAGCACTGTGTAGGAAGGAACTGCAGATGCTAGTTTACACCAAATATAGATACAAAATGCAGGAGTAACTCAGTGGGTCAGGCAGCATCTCTGGAGAAAAGGAATAGGTGACATTTCAGGTCAAGATCCTTCTTCAGACTGAGAGTCAAAGGAGAGGGAAACTAGAGGTGTGAAAAGGTAGTGTGTAGCACTGTTACTGGTTACCTCAACAACGTGTAACAGCAGTTACCTCCAAAAGGCCTCATGGACAAATGACTGCAAGTTTGCAGAACTGTTGTGCCTCCTTCATCTCCTTTCTGCTTTAGTGAACTACCTTGTTTACCCTTAGAACGTCAGAAAAGGTTAACTGACTGCACCATTACCTACACAGAAGAATGTGAGTGAAATAGCCTGAGAAACTTGCCAATTAAATTTTGTGACCAGCAGGCAGTGGAGGCAAATGGCCTGGGTAAGCAGGTATGGTCGACAACTGAAGGAAGGCAAACCACTCTGAATTTGGCTACAAGGATTGCATCAAGCCACATGTACAGTTTGCCAGATAACAAGTTGTGGAGGGATTATGGTGCGTAAACACCTTGCTGGATGCTCCACTACAGAGCACTCAGAAGTAGCAACAACACAGCAGGGAAACTGCTTGGCCAAAATAGACAATACGTGCAGGAGTAGGCCATTCAGCCCTTCGAGCCAGCACCACCATTCAATGTGATCATGGCTGATCATTCTCAATCAGTACCCTGTTCCTGCTTTCTCCCCATACCCACTGACTCCCCTATCCTTAAGAGCTCTATCTAGCTCTCTCTTGAATGCATTCAGAGAATTGGCCTCCACTGCCTTCTGAGGCAGAGAATTCCACAGATTTACAACTCTGACTGAAAACGTTTTTCCTCATCTCCGTTCTAAATGGCCCACCCCTTATTCTTAAACTGTGGCCCTTGGTTCTGGACTCCCCCAACATTGGGAATATGTTTCCTGCCTCTAACGTGTCCAACCCCTTAATAATCTTATATGTTTCGATAAGATCCCATCTCATCCTTCCAAATTCTAGTGTATACAAGCCGAGTCGCTCCAGTCTTTCAACATACGACAGTCCCGCCATTCCTGGAATTAACCTAGTAAACCTACACTGCACGCCCTCAGTAGCAAGAATATCCTTCCTCAAATTTGGAGACCAAAATTGCACACAGTACTCCAGGTGCAGTCTCACTAGGGCGCTGTACAACTGCAGAGAACCTCTTTGCTCCTATACTCAACTCCTCTTGTTATGAAGGCCAACATTCCATTGGCTTTCTTCACTGCCTGCTGTACCTGCATGCTTCCTTTCAGTGACTGATGCACTAGGACACCCAGATCTCGTTGTACTTCCCATTTTCCTAACTTGACACCATTCAGATAACAATCTGCCTTCCTATTCTTACCACCAAAGTGGATAACCTCACACTTATCCACATTAAACTGCATCTGCCATGCATCCGCCCACTCACACAACCAGTCCAAGTCACCCTGCAACCTCATAGCATCTTCCTCACAGTTCACACTACCACCCAGCTTTGTATCATCAGCAAATTTGCTAATGGCACTTTTAATCCCTTCATCCAAGTCATTAAAGTATATTGTAAATAGCTGCGGTCCCAGCACCGAGTCTTGCGGTACCCCACTAGTCACTGCCTGCCATTCTGAAAGGGACCCATTTATCCCCACTCTTTGCTTTCTGTCTGTCAACCAATGTTCTATCCATGTCAGTACCCTACCTCCAATACCATGTGCTCTAAACTGTCAGTCACTGTTAGATCTGATCAGAACAAAAAAGTACAAAGAACAGAAAGCCGTATACAAAAGAACAGAAATTTATATAAAAATAATTTAATTTTAAATCCAGATTTGTGCAGATTAGTAAACATTCAAAGGTACTGAATGTCATGTATTTGTAGATATCTGTAAACTGGTTTTGTTCAGCCCATCTCCATAAGTGGCTCACTGTCTATACACTCTGCTGTCTGCCCACTTGCCCTATTAGCCAGTGATCAGATGTGACCATCCCATCCTACACACTCTAAGGAAATTTGGGAGCCGGTTAAACCACACCCCACATTTAGGCTCTCAAACTTTTATTTATTTGTGTCATCACACAACTGTTTGCCAATAGCGAGCAAATTTTAGTGCCACGTTATTGGGCTCTGCAAGATCCTTTACAGTGCATGTGTCATGCAGCATGTCAAAGCTCAGGAGATGTTCCATAGTCTGGAGGCCCCGTCCGCACTCGCAGTCTGCCGCATCTTCAGTATATCCCCACTTCAGCATGTTCGATTTGCTCCTCCCCATGCCTGTCCGCAGTCTGTTGAGACCGCGCCAGGTTATCCACGGTTGGTCGGAACCTGGTCGGAGTTTCTCAGAGGGATCGATTACCATGTGAATGTCTTCCGGAGATTTCTCTAGTTTCTCTTCCCAGAGTTTGAGCCTTCTGGACGATGCACTGCAGTCCAGGGGATGGACAGAAGAGAAGATATTTCTGTGTGATTTCAAACGCTGAGGTAGCAAAGGATGGTCATGTCTTTCATCCTCTGATTGTCTGAGGCGATCTATTTGACTGGCTACAGCTCTTGGCTCTCAAACTGATAAAAGGCTTTGAGAGACCCCAAATTTACAAACATTCGAACATAATCAAAAACTAAACATGTCTTTATAACATAACTCATTCATAAAATAATTCAGACATGAATAAACACCTTTTTAAATTGTTTTAAAAGTTAATGTAATAACATTGTAAACTGAAACTTACCTCTCTCTGACAGACCTGCTCCACTCCATTTAAATGAATGAAGTGATGTACTTATAAATGAGATCCCAAGGAAAAGTTTTTTTTTACTTACACACACATAGACACACACTGGTTGATATCAGGAGTGGTGGTGGAATTGGGTACAACCACTATGTTAAACATACATTTAGATAGGCAAGGAATGTAGGAATGCAGATCTTATGTGGGCAAAACAATTACCTGGACCAAACAGCCCGTTTGTATGTTTTGCAGCTCGATGAGTCGAACTCTGTGCCAGTTCAGTACAAGCATACTCTTAGCATGACTGTGAAAATGGTTGGACTAGTTTGAGAAGCCCCCAGGAAGTCAGAAGCATCAATCCTCTTGTGAGTGGCTCCCAGGAGATTCAGATAGTCCCATCCACTTGCAAAGAAAGACGTGCACCAGTTTAAAACAAGTGACAGCATTATTCTCCAATATTTTCCTTGCAAACCTAGAAACGGCCATTCAGTCCATCTAATTTGTCACACCTCACATTATTCTCATCAGTGCCATTCCTGTAACGTATATTCTCACACACCGATCAATTACCCCACCAGCTACTTATACGACGGGTAATATACAGCAACCTACCAACCTGCACGTTTGGTGTATCCAGAGGATACAGGAACACAGGGGTCACATGCAAACTCCACAGACAGCCCGTAATCAGGAATGAACCAGATCTGCCGTCCCATGGAGGTAATAGAAAATAGCATGCATACAAGCGTGAATTATCCAAGGCTGCAGTGCCGTTTGGCACAGGTCTACACAGCCACGTAAAAACCAACCATTATAAGGTAATGTCCATCATTTTCCCCCTCAGGTAAAAACAGAACATTCTCAGTTTTTGTGGAACCTCAGTGTCACACAGGTCCGAGTCTTAACTAGTGTACCTCTGAGCATCAAAGCATTATTTAAATTCAAATACAATACACACGGCTCTTGGGAACATTTAGCAGAAACAAGGTATTCAAGACATTTACGGCAAATCACCTCAACCGATCTCTTTGCTGCAATTTATCTTCTCATTTACTGAATTCTAACAAAGTGCATAAAGGAATGGTAAAATAAATGTATCGGAGGTCACAAAATTTAGATTTTTTTTTCAAAAAAAAGGCGTTAATAATTAATTCTGAAATAATTTTCTTTCCCGTCAATTAAGGTTTCATGAATTCATAATGAAGTAGCTTTTGATAAATATAAGCAGAGACAATGACAAACAGTTCCACATCTTACTTCACAATGAATTAAATCACTTACCAACTACTAAAGAGAACCACGTAGAACCAGCCAACCTCCATCTACCAACACTCTCCTCCGCCTAGCAGAGCTGGTTCTTGCCCTCAACAACTTCTCCTTTGACTCCTCCCACTTCCTCCAAACCCGAGGCGTAGCTATGGGCCCTAGCTATGCCTGGCTCTTTGTCGGGTACATCAAACAATCTCTGTTCCAGATGTACACTGGCCCCATCCCCGAACTCTGCCTCCGCTACATTGACGACTGCAATGGGTGCTACCTCTTGTACCCATGCAGAACTCACTGACTTCATACATTTCACCACTAATTTCCATCCCGCTCTTAAATATACTTGGTCCATTTCCAACATCTCCCTACCATTTCTGGATCTCACCATCTCCATCACAGGAGACAGACTAGTAATAATAATAATAATAATGCATTTTATTTATATAGCGCTTTTCATATACTCAAAGACGCTTTACAGAGATTTTGAGAACTAGTGACCGCGTCTACTACAAACCTACTGACTCCCACAGCTATCTTGACTACACTTCTTCCCACCCTGTCTCCTGCAAAAAGTCTATCCCCTACTCCCAATTCCTCCGTCTAAGCTGCATCTGTGCCCAGGATGAGGCGTTTCACACTAGGGCATCAGAGATGTGCTCATTCTTTGGGAAACGGGGCTTCCCCACTTCCATTATAGATGAGGCTCTCACGAGGGCCTCCTCTATATCCCGCAGCTCTGCTCTTGCTCCCCTTCCCCCCATTCGTAACAAGGATAGAGTCCCCCTTGTCCTCACCTTCCACCCCGTCAGCCAGTGTATACAACAAATTATCCTCCATCATGATTCCACTACTGACCACATCTTCCCATCTCCTCCCCTTTCTGCTTTCCGCAGAGACCATTCCCTCCGTAACTCCCTGGTCCACTCGTCTCTTCCCACCCAAACCACCCCCTCCCCGGGCACTTTCCCCTGCAACCGCAGGAGATGCAACACCTGTCCCTTTACCTCCTCCCTCGACTCCATCCAAGGACCCAAACAGTCTTTCCAGGTGAGGCAGAGGTTCACCTGCACCTCCTCCAACCTCATGTACTGCACCCACTGTTCCAGATGTCAACTTCTCTACATCGGCGAGACCAAACGCAGGCTCGGCGATCGTTTCGCTCAAGACTTTCGCTAGTCCGCTTTAACCAACTTGATCTCCCGGTGGCTCGGCACTTCAACTCCCCCTCCCAGTCTGACCTTTCTGTCATGGGCCTCCTCCATTGTCATAGTGAGACCCACCGCAAATTGGAGGAACAGCACCTCATATTTTGCTTGGGCAGCTTACACCCCAGCGGTATGAACATTGACTTCTCTAACTTTAGATAGCTCCTCTGTCCCTCTCCTCTCCTCCCCATTCCCAGTTCTCCCACTGTCTTCCTGTCTCCAACTCCATCCTTTCTTTGTCCCGCCCCCTCCCCTGATATCAGTCTGAGGAAGGGTCTCGACCCGAAACGTCACCCATTCCTTCTCTCCTGAGATACTGCCTGACCCGCTGAGTTACTCCAGCTTTTTGTGATACCTTCGATTTGTACCAGCATCTGCAGTTATTTTCTTACACAACTACTAAAGAGACGTACACAAGTGATATATTTCGTAGTCCATTGATCTTTGTCAACTTATGAACTGAGCAGAGTAAAAATAAAAAATAGCAAAAAGACTAATTTCTCAAACTTTAAAGTATATGGCTGGTTATAATTCACTTTAACAATTCTACTTATCTGTATTTTTGTCTGAGATTTTATGTTAGGACAAAGAATGTCCTAACATAGTGTTAGTGTACGGGGATCGCTGGGCGGCGCGGACTTGGTGGGCCGAAAAGGCCTGTTTCCGGCTGTATATATATGATATGATATGATATGATATGATATATGAATGCAGGATCCACCAGAGTTGGTGGCAAACATTTACAATTGGAAACAGCACAACCAGCAAAAGAATTAAACGCTCTCAACTTTATACACCTGAAAAGTTTTTTTTCCAGAGGTTAGTTATGATCGAACATACTGTAGGAAGGCAATTAAATAATGACTGGAATGATGCGTGGTTTCAATGTCTGGCTGTGAAAATACAAGGCACTGTTCACTAACTCGCCAAGAGTCCTTTCACACAACCTCAAAAAAAGTGACCTTTATTGCCTGGGATGTGTGCATGTGGGAACACTAGCACTAAGTTACAATGTTAGCCCACCATGGACATTTTCTGGAGTTTAAATCCCAAAAGGCCACACTCAACTACACTGCAGGTACACCTTCAACATATGGACAGCATCGGTGGTGTCATTCACCACCATTTTCCTGGATGCAACTTATAACACTTGAATTGGTGCTGAAATGCTGGTGGTTTTGTGAATGGAAAACTATAATATATCACAGTGCATACGGTGGCATAGCTATTTTATTAAGACTATAATGCAGTAACTCCGACCACTGATGTACAGAGTTTGAACAATACCAACACAAAGACATGTCTAAATCTCAATTTGGCAGAGTAATGAAAGTATTCTGAATTGAAAAGCCAACATCAATTATGGTAATTATTAAATAACTGGATTGTCAGAAAAAAAATCCTCTCTTTCCCTGATGTCCTCAGGGGATGGAATTTACCTTCCTTAACCTGCCAGAGTTACACATGGCTCAGACCCATCAACATGGTTGGTTCTTCCTCAGTCAGTCATAATAAATGCTGGAGTCTGAAGGGTCCAGACTGAAGGGTGCACCTATCCATATTCTCCAGGGATGTTGCCTGACCCACTGAATTACTCCAGCACTTTGTGTCTTCTTGTTTCTAAATAATAAAGGCTGGCCTTGTCAACGATATCAATGTTCCTTGAAACCCAAAAAATTGCTGCACTTCAACCAGTACCAGCAATGGATAAAGTAACTGGCAAGAATGTTCAAGCATTCATTTTAACCAGTTAATGCTGAATGAAGAAATGATAAGCTAAATAGAAATAAAAATCAAAGCATAACAGAACCTCCATTGATGCAGCAGATTTGTATCTTTCCTTTTCACTAGGGTTAATGCATCTGTACTCGTTTTCTCACCTCTACACAATTTGTAAACCCTTGGATTTGTTAAATGCAACGATATAACTTGTCCGGGTTTAAAATGAATCATTAACATCTTTTGCAGCACTTCGATCATTAAAAAAAAATGTTTTAAGATAAGCACAATAGTCTCCAGTTAGAGCCATTTCCTGCGAATTGTGCACTATTATTCTAAAAGTGATGATTTCCCTTAAAATAATAAACTAAGCAATTATAAAGCTTGTAAGGGCTGGTTTACAAGCTTGAAAACCTATAACATAATTATATTTTATACTGAAAACTGAAATCTATTTCTATAGAAAAATCGCATTATTGGGCACAATATTACATGAAACAGTTTAAGGGTTCAGATGGCCTTCACAATAATACACCATCATGATGATAAAATCACTCAAGATTAATGGCAACTGCATTTAGTCAGTTGGGATGGTTGTTTGTAAAGCAGATTTAATGAGCACAATAAACACCACTCCAACAAAATAAATGACAGATTATAATAAATACAACTACTATTTGGGACCATTAGTAGTTAGTAATTAAGTCACAGTGTATTCACACGCATAGTTCTTTAATATATAAGGATATATTGATTCATACGACATTTTTTGTTTTTAACTGCTACCTAATGCAAAAGCAGCGTCATCTTTATTCCAGTGTAATTTTTAAAAAACTTTCATCAACCCCAATATTAACATAAACCATAATGTGTTTTTTTATGCAATTAATCTCAAACACTAATTAAACAAACCCAGTCCTTTTGACCTGCAACCGTCACAGTTCAAGGAAAAGTGGATTCTCTTTCCCCTCTCAAATATTGCAGCTTGCATTTAATGAAAAACGACAAAATTCTCAGACGGGACTCAGGGTGGACCTTGAATTAACAAATGAGATACAAATTTAGCTATTGTATGAATGCAGATAATCATAGTACACACATAAAATAGGAGGTGGAGTAAGCCTCTCCAACCTGACCCACCATTCGGTATGATCGCGGCTGATCTACATTGTTTTCAGCTCCTTTTCTGTGCCAGTTCCCCGTAGCCCTCTTTTATCTATCCATGAAACAAAATGTGTGCCTCCACAATTCTCGGAGATAAAATATTCCCAGACATTCATCGCCTAGTGTGAAAAGACATTTCCGTGCACCTGCTTTCAATGACTAGTCCCTTATCTTGTAATGGTCCCAGACAGTAATCAGGACTGAATTTGAGTTCATGATTAAGATGCAAATTGAGGTCTTGTACAAGTTCACAGAATCAGAAATTTAGTTCAGCTTAGAGTTGGAAATGGGCCCTTCAGCACACAGAATCCAAGCCGACCACCCGTTCATACTAGTTCTATGTTATCCACTCCCTACACATTAGGAGCGATTTATAGAGGCCAATTAACCTAGAAACGCACACATTTGAGATATCAGCTCTTCAGCCCACTGATTCCATGTCACCATCAATCATCTGTTCATATTAGTTTCAAGTTATCCCACTTACAATTACAATTTAAAATAATACATAGACTACATTATTCGAAGACGAAATTAAATAGGATTTTTCCTAGTATCTCTCCTATTTGTGATAAATGTCAATTTCAAGAAGCTAATTTAACTCATATTTTTGTAACTTGCACAAAAATGCAAAATTTCTGGTTGGATATTTTTAAAATAGTTTGTAAAGTTATCGACAAGCAATTGGATATGGATCCAAAATTAATAATATTAGGATTATCAGAACATATTACAAACTTTACAACAAGTCAGGTACATTTTCTTGATTACAGTTTAATAACTGCGTAAAAATTAATACTTAAATTTTAGAAAAAACCAATAACCCCCACAATTAAAATGTGGATTACGGAAATGACAGAGACCTTGCATTTGGAAAAAATAAGATTTGCCTTAATTGACAAACCTGATTTATTTTTTAAAATATGGTCTCCATTTATTGAATTTTTAGAAAAGTAAATGGGTTTGACACAGGACTAAAATAAAAATTTAAAATTAAAAGTTGAAAGTTGAAACTTGAGTTTAGGGTTGGATGTACAACTGTGGTTATTGTCTCCCGGATCTACCCCCTTTAATTTTTATAGTTATAACTCTTTTTTTTATTCTCTCTTCCCAATAATTTAGTTTTTTTTATCTTTCTTCTTTATTTTTATTTTCTCTCTTTAAAAATTTAAAAATTGAAGCTATGTAAGAACTTTGTAACAAATTTGTCTCTTATTTCTATCTGTACATATGCTTTTCAAAAATTAAATTTAAAAAAAAAAAAAAAAAAGTTATCCCACTTTCTCATCCGTTCCCTACACATTAAGAGCAATTTAATGGAGGCTGATTAACCTAGAATCCGTGTAGGAAGTACTATTTCAACTAGGGCTCCCGCAATTTCCTCTCTAGCTTCGCATCATGTCCTCGGATATATCTGATCAGGCTCAGGAGATTTGTCTATCTTCATACACACATCTTTGGGATATGGAAGGAAACAGGTGCACCCAAAACAAATCCGTGCGGTCACAATCAAACCCGGGTTCTAGATCTATGAAGAGGCAGCTCTATCTGCTGTGCAACTGTGCCACCCTTTAATGCCATTCAGTAGCTGTTCACAGAGCAGATACAATTCGGAATAGCCCAAAGGTAGACACAAAATGCTGGAGTAACTCAGCGTGTCAGGCAGCATCTTGGGAGAGAAGGAATGGGTAACATTTTGGGTCGAGACCTTTCTTCAGACTGAACAAGAGAGCCTGATAGTGGTTACTAAATCTACCTTCGATTTAAACCAGCATCTGCAGTTCTTTCCTTCACATTAGCCCAACTACAAAATCCAACTCAAAATGTACAATGATAATAAATCTCTGAACTTTGGTAGCTATTAAAATGATAACAAAAAATGCCAAACAGGGACAACACAGTTTATTTTCTGAATATGCAATCTTGCAAAAGATAGGAAACAAGTTACTGCAACTTTAATGATGATTTTATACTGACATAAATAAGTCAATATTGCACATCTCTAGCTGAGTGAAGACAGGCTAGAGCAGTTTGCATTCCATTATAAATGTAGCCTCTTACAATAAAAAGCTGCTAACAATAATGTGCTTGTTAAATATTTTCGTCCTGCCATTTTGTACATCAAAGATCGAAAGATGTTACTTGACATAAAACATGATTCTTGTCATTCTGTATCTCAGTCCTCATTAATCCAAAGGTGCAGACTTTATTTCCCTCCAGTCATGAAGTAGTGGCTGTAAAAGTTGCTGAAACAAGGGAGCCTGATAATGGTTACTAAATCTAAAAAAAACCAAGGGGGATGCTAAGGGCAGACCCTGATCTGCAAAGTTAACTCGTCACCAATTATAAATGTAATAAAATTGCTAAATTGTACAAATCTGTTCAAAAACAGAAAATAATATTTACAAAGACCCTTTCAATTGCAGTAGTAGTAAAACTTTGGCACTGTGGATAAAATTGAATCTCTCACTTTCTGAAAGATACTCATACTGTAAGTCAGTCCTTCATTCCGTCTCTGTTTGCTATTTCACACAGAGTCCGAGACAAAGCCTCAGTTACTTTCTTTACGTCTCAGAGAATAAAATGGTAGTTTTCTTTAGACATGTCGCAATGTGCGCCAGTTATTTTCTCATTTGGTTTCCTGCAAAGGGAAAACAAAAGAAATGTTACGCACTTTAACAAGAGACAAATCCTAACAAAAAATCTCCCTCGTGTTGTAAATCACTTGTGTTGGGATGTTTTTAGATTGAGTTTTCACCAACCAAACTGATCATGAAAGATTGATAGAGTCTCTCTCTTCATGGATTCTTCCTGGTTAAATATCTCCAGCATTTTCTGTTTTAGGCTTTCTTGTAGTTTGATACTTTGCACAATACTTTTCTTCATTCTTTCGAAGATCCTTGCATCAAAGGGATTCGGTCCTCTGGGTAACATTAATCTTTGTGTGAAATGCAAAAAACAAACTGTTGGAGGAACTCCGCGGGTCAGGCAGCACCTGTGGAGAGAAATGGACTCTACAGTAACCGCCTGGGCCCCGAGTTCCTCTAGCAGCTTGTTTTTGGCTCAAGACTCTGACATCTGCAGTCATGTGTTTCTATTGATGGCCTGACTAATGTTGCACATCATTCTAGCTGTACTCAAAAATCAAAATCCAAAAAACAAAAAAAGCAAATATTGAAAACAGGATAAAAAAGTAAAATATGAGAAACACTAAGCAGGTCACCTTCTGCCTTAAATCTCCAGCACATCAGAATGCCGATAAGATTAACAGCTTTTCCTCCACAGAAGCCAGCAGAGAATTCCCAGAATTGTGTTCTTATTTCGAGAATAATCAGAGTTTTTTATAATCCATGCCTCAGTGTAAAATAGTTTATGCCTTGCAGGAATGAATTCCACACTGCCCTGCCAAAGCCAGCAGCCCAAAGTTCATTGATGCATTCAAGGGAAAGTGTGAAAAGTACAGGAAGGAGAGGAACAAAAAGATATAATAACAAGAGGCAGAAGAGGGCTGCGAGGAGGATGTGGTGCAGCAACCCAACATGGAGGAGGAAGGTCAAAGAGTCTTTTCCTGATGGTAATTATCAACCCAAAAGGACATTCTACAAAGAACACAATGAGTAAACTCTCCACTAATAATCCCTGTAGCTACTCGTAATTTGTTTTGTTTTCTGAATTTACAGCTTTGTAAGGAATAATTCATAATGACACAGTGATACTGTTGGTATACTGTTGATGCTGAAAATCAACATAAGGAGAGTGTTGGTACCAATGCTTCCTTGAGGCACCCAGTGCTTTCCTGTTGAAGTAAATATAATAGTCAATTGATGCATGGAAAGATCCCACAACCAGCATTGTAATAATGACCAGATCATCCTCTTATTTTCTGGTGTTGAGGGATCATTATTGGCTAGGGAATTTATGGATATGGATCATGTGCAGGCAGATGAGATTAGTTTATCTTGGCATCATGTCCAGCACACACATTGTGGGCCAAAGGCCCTATTCTTGTGCTGTATTTTTCTATGTTCTATGTTACAAGGGAGAACCTTCCTGATCTTCCTTGAAATAGCTGCTTGGAATCGGAGACAAAACATGAGGTATTTGTTTAAGAGTGTTAAAAAAAAAAAGAGGTTTTCATTGTGCTGCGTTTATTTACTTCAGTGCATGAGTCAGCCTAGATTTTGTGCTGAAATCTCTGGAGCGGGACTTGAACTCGTGACCTGCTGCGGAAATGCTACCCACTGAACTATGGCTGACAGCTGAAACATGATATGAATTGAGAAGTTATTCTTCAACTAGCCAAACTGAATGCTAATTATGAAGCAGACGAGTGCACACAGATAAAGCAGCATATAGCAAAGGAAACAGCAAAATATGCAAAGCAGCCACATTTTTAGCCACCATTTTTTTGTAATCTCCTTTGTTCCTAGATTTTTGAGTTGCCGAACCAGGCCACGATGCAACTAGTCAATGTGCAGGAAAATAACTGCAGATGCTGCTACAAATCGAAGGTATCACAAAATGCTGGAGTAACTCAGTTGGTCAGGCAGCATCTAGGAGAGATCCGAAACGTCACCCATTCCCTCTCTCCTAGATGCTGCCTGACCTGCTGAGTTACTCCAGCATTTTGTGATACCTTCAACTAGTCAATGTGCTCTCTACTGTCCATGTGTAGAAGTTTAAAGGAGTATTCGCTACAACATCGCTGCCCTTCAAGCCATGTTTTAACTGGGATTATGTGAATGCAATGTAATACTACTTGCAGGGAGGGTCTCAATGATAAAATAAGACAATCAGATTAGTTAATTGTACTGTGGAAGCCCTGAGTGATTTCAGTGGTCCCTGCTGTTACAGACTGAGGTTCAATGCACCTTTCAAAAGCTAACACTCCACCTGTATTTCAATGGGGAATATGGATGCAAAGTAGAGAGGAAGTCTCACCCGATGTGCAGCTTCTTAATTATGAAATCAATTATTTCCCAGTATTGAATTATTAACTCAAATAAGCATTACCTTTTCTATATAAGCAGATGATTTTTGTTTTGTTTTTGATTACATCTCACAACACCTACACTGCGCTTTTGCGGTTGCAGCTCCTAGGCTGTGGAACAGCATCCCTCTCCCCATCAGAACTGCCCCCTCCATCGACTCCTTTAAGTCCAGGCTCAAAACCTATTTCTACTCCCTAGCGTTTGAGGCTCATTGAGGAGGTGCTGTGAACTGTTTTGTATGTGCTGTTATGTTTGTGTGCTACTGTATGTGTCATTTTTTCCTTAGTACCTAATCAGATGTACAGCACTTTGGTCAACGTGGGTTGTTTTTAAATGTGCTATACAAATTAAATTGACTTGACTTGACTTGACTTGACTTGAAGGCAGAGCCTTCGCCAATAGTCAAAATACTTCTGTGCACTATATTTGGCAAGAGAGCTCTGTGCTGTACTGGGTCTCTGCACCAGCAATTGGCTGCAAGGAAAACTATTTCACGAGGGTGGCACGGTGGTGCAGCGGAAGAGTTGCTGCCTTACAGTGCCAGAGACACGGGTTCGATCCTGACTATGGGTGCTGTCTGTACGAAGTTTGTATGTTTTCTCTGTGACAGTGTGGGTTTTTTCTGGGTGCCCTGGTTTCGGCTGTTCTCCAAAGACGTACAGGTTTGTAGGTTAATTGGCTTTGGTAAAATTGTAAATTGCCCCCAGTGCATAAGATAGTGCTAGTCTTTGGGGATCGCTGGTTGGCACGGACTGGGTTGGCATGGACTGGGTGTATTTCTAAACTAAACAAGGGCAGGGGCATGGCAAGCACAGACGGCATTCTGCCCAATGGGGCGGACTGTACGCAAGCTTGCTGGGGCTGAAGCCCGATTCTGGCTAACACTGCTGCACCACAGCTCTCAGAGGTCCAGTGAAAACTACGATGGGACACTTCCTTATCTTAATCAGAATGTACTTTATGACAAATTGAACCACCAGTGCTATGCAGGCTGTCCCTGGGTTTCGAACTCTCGAACTGATGGACACCTGTGCACACAAACCAGCTCCTGCAGTATTAAATGAGAGTCCAATGTACATACACGTTCTTTCCTATGAACTGCAGAACTAGTTATCTTTTTCTCTTCACTTTTAGCAATTGTTCTTTCTTATCAGTTGTACGTGGCTTTGATGCACTTCATTACAAATCTGTGTAGGTATATGGATACTTCCCTATCCAGTGACGTGTCTATTTTCCAAATAATGGACAGAATTGCCACATGGACGTCAGCAACTGTCAAACCCTTTCATTACCGGTAATGACATCCGTCTGGTCACCAGAGCTAAACTATCTCCACAATATTAGCTGAGAATTGTATGCAGTTCCCAAGATTTCATATCATATCATATCATATATATACAGCCGGAAACAGGCCTTTTCGGCCCACCAAGTCCGTGCCGCCCAGCGATCCCCGCACATTAACACTATCCTACACCCACGAGGGACAATTTTTTTTTTTTTACATTTACCCAGCCAATTAACCTACATACCTGTACGTCTTTGGAGTGTGGGAGGAAACCGAAGATCTCGGAGAAAACCCACGCAGGTCACGGGGAGAACGTACAAACTCCTTACAGTGCAGCACCCGTAGTCAGGATCGAACCTGAGTCTCCGGCGCTGCATTCGCTGTAAAGCAGCAACTCTACCGCTGCGCTACCGTGCCGCCCGTGATTCCATTCTGTTAAGGGGTAACTGATAGAACAATGGGGAGGAGTGTTTAATACAAATTTCTACCGTCAGAGACAACTGGGTAACCAGCCCATCCCCCACCACATGGAGTGGGCAACCAGACCCTCCTCACCACACAAGGGCATCCGCCCAGCCCCTGCGGTCACAGAGATGGGCTGGTCAACAGCCCCTTCCCTCACCCTCCCCACCAAGTGAAAGGTTCCGTCATCCAGACCTCTCCCCCTCACCCGAGAGGTTCCATCATCAATCTGCTTCTCTCCCAACGGGAGGGGGAGGCGGGGGGGGGGGGCAATCAATCCATTCTCCAGTCCAAGAGACCAAATACATTTCAATCCTGGTGGACAAAATCCATTACCTTAGCTATATGTTTGAATTTTCTGCAGACATGCTTTCTGAATCCAGTTCATTAAACCCCGTTGAGCCGCACTGTGATGCACGTGCCCAGTTGGCAGTCAAGTCAGACAAGACATAGTCATTCCTCTCGTTGATATCATCCACCACACCCCAGTCTTCGTTCACATCCTCCTCGCTACATTGACCGTCTCTGCTGCTGCTGTCAGACGTGTCCATGGCATCTTCCGTTTGCTTTTCTGCAAACCAGTCCCTCACTTGCTCGTAGCTCATGTTGGACCTGGACACCAGCTCGTCGAGGTCTTCTTCCCTTAATTGCCTGTGCTGCAGGTAATACTGTAACAGGACCGATTTGCCAGCCCGGCTCTGCGTGGAATATACTGTCCCGCCCCAAGCACCACTGGCTTTGTGTCCTCTGCCGCCCCGCCCTCCACTGCCGTTGACGTTACTCTGCCCGTTGTGATCTGAATTTGCTCTTTGGTACTGGTCAAGCCATTTTAAATTGCCATTTTTTATTGCATACCTGTTGTCGCCAAACCAGCGCACTATGTCGTTCCGAGCCAGTCCACTCTGCACCACTAAGCTGTCGTATTGCTCCACTGTTGGCCACTGCGTGCGTGCGAATGCACTCTTCAGGATATGCAACTGCTCCTGGCTTTTTTTGTGAGTCCTGTCAATTGGACTGGCTGTTTTAGTATGTTGCAATGGAGGGGTTGACCTGGACTTGGAGAGAAAATGCGGAGCGGAGTGTAACGTTTTAGCGTGGGTTTTTTCAGCTTCCTCCGACTTTATATTTTCTTGCTTCAGGATCGTTTTCCTCCTTTCTAGAATCCCTCCTTCTAACGAGTCTCTCAGTTTCCTCCGCTCGGAAAACCAGGCGTCTATTTCCCTCCTGGTCAGCTTGGACTCCACCCGCAGCCTCTCCTTCTCCTCGTCCGCTGGGAAAGAGCTGTACTGGAAGCTCTCCTCCAGCACCCTCAGCTGCTCTGCGTTCTTCTCTTTGAACTTCTGCGGTCCAAACTCGGAGAACACGTGCCACCCGGACCTCCGAGTGCTGTGGCCCACGGTGGGTTCGTGGGGAATGGTGACTGTGCTTTCGGCAGGGGTGTGGCTCGAGTGCCCCCTCTGTGTGCGGTAACGGTTGTCACTGAACCACTTCTTAATCTCCGACCTGGTGAGCTTAGTGACGTGCAACAGCCGAAAAATCTCCTCGTCCTCAGGGAACGGGCTGATGGCAAAGCTGGCTTTGAGCACCGCCATTTGTTCCTTGGACTTCTTGCGACTCATGCTGATGTCCGTGTTCCCCTGCGAGAACAAGACCGAGTTGCCCTGCGAAGCAAGCTGGCAGACCTGCACAACGTTTGCACGCTTTGGATTCACTGCCACCTGGGAAGATGGCAGGACCCGTTTCTGAGTTTGGGTTTGGTTCGAGCTGCTGCCAGCCACGGTCAAAGTGAGGGGTGGACAAGGCACTGTTGCTGCCCCATTTGTGATTTGAGTCAACACAATGCCAGTCTGACCGACTAACTGGCACGACACTCCTGTCTGGATAACTTGCTGCGTGCTGCCTTTGGTAGTGGTAGGTACCTGCGCTGGCACAACAGTGATTGTTGGTGTCTGGATAGTGCCGTTAAACATCATTTTCCTGGCTTCTTCCACTTCCTCGGGAGCCCAACTGATGCCATGTTTAAGGCGCTGCGTCGAGAACCACATCTTGATCTGTTCTTCAGGATGTTTCGACACTGCTGTCAACCAGGACAGCTCTGCTTGGGTGGGATAGGGGAATTTGTTAAAGGAGCTAATCAGGCTTTTGTTAATGTCCATGGCGGCGTTGTACTTGGAGCCACGTATGGGAATCATGACTTTGGGTATTAGATTGATGTTTGGAGGGGGCTGTATGGATGGCATGACGTGAGCCACTCCATCCTTGATCACAGTTTCTGGAACAACCAAGCCACTTTGCGGAAGATCATTGCCACTCTCTTCTACCTTGCTCTCCCGCGTGATGCCAAATTCATCCTTCACCCGCGACAACACGCTTGCTCTTTTGCCATCAGCTTTGCTTTTGCCCATCTTCATGATGGGAGTTTTGCTGAGGGAGATGCCAGCTGGAGGGAACTCTTCTTTATCTGTGTTCCTGCCATTGGTGGGATCTTCGACAGTTTGTTCAAGAATAGTCTGGTTATTGCGCTTTATCAACTTCAACTTAAAGTTGCTTTCTCCTGGATGATGCCTACCATTATGATCAGTAAACGTATCATACCTTTTTGTCGTAAAGTTACATACCGCACAGACATAAAATGGATTGAGGATAACATTTGGATGTATGGTATCAACATGTTCTGTAAATTCATTCAAGTCTTGCGATTCAAAGGTGCAGTATTTACATTCATAGCCCCCTTCCAGTTTCCTGGTCTGTTGACTTTCTAAGGCAGCTTTTTCCAAACCCTGATCCGCTTCAGCCGTTTCATTATCTGTTGGCCAGCTTTCATCGGTCAAGTGGTGCGGTGACCCACCAGCCTGCTCGACCATCTCCACCTCTGGGTCCTGCTCCGTGACATCGGCCGCACGAACCATACACGGCGTTGTGGACTTCCGTTTGCTAGCCATCAGTGGCTTCAAGATAAGAGCAGTTGATTGAGGGTCTTCCTGAAGACCAGTGGTCTCTCGAAGGAAGTGTGTCCAGCACCACTTCAGGTTGTAGTAGCTCACCTTTACTGATTGCCGTCAGCTCTAACGAGCACCTTTGTCGGCTGCATCACAGGAGAATTCTACCTGCAATGCAACACAATGATTTCAGATTTCTATAATTAATATTTATAAATGCACAACAGTAAAAAACGGAAGACATCACCCTTGAAAACTTAGTGACATCGCATCTGGTGAATAAAGGATTCAGAAAAATCACAAAGTGATTTCCAATGATGTGAGTGGTGCAGTGGGTAGAGCTGCTGCCTCATAGGGCCAGAAAACCGGGTTTGGTCCAGACCTCGGATGCTATCTGTGTGGAATCTGCACGTTCTCCCTGCGAGTGTTTGGGTTTCCCATGGGTCCCACGTCCCAAAGATGTGTGGGTATGTCGGTTAATTAGTCTCTGTAATTTGCCATTAGTGTGTAAGGAGTGGATGGGAAAGTGGGATAACATAGAACCAGTGTAAAAGGTGATTGGTGGTCAGCGTGGACTCGGTGGGCTGAAGGTCCCATTTCCACGCTGTGTTTTTCAATCAAAGTTCCTTGGCAGTACTTAAGGTCATATGACACCTAGATTTATTAGCTCCTTTATTCATATCCTTTAGATGTGAATAAAGTTTTCCAAGGCATGCAGTTGAAGCAAGAAAGTGTGTGATAGAATATGTATTTGACCACACAGAGAGTGGTGAGTCTGTGGAATTCTCTGCCACAGAAGGTAGTTGAGGCCAGTTCATTGGCTATATTTAAGAGGGAGTTAGATGTGGCCCTTGTGGCTAAAGGGATCAGGGGGTATGGAGAGAAGGCAGGTACAGGTTACTGAGCTGGATGATCAGCCATGATCATATTGAATGGCGGTGCAGGCTCGAAGGGCCGAATGGCCTACTCCTGCACCTATTTTCTATGTTTCTGTTTCTAATACCCAAATAATATACAGAAGACTAAATGGGGCAATGGGATTGAGAGTGTAAGAAAAACGTTTTTGGATCAACAATAATTCAGTTTAAATGAGAATTCATATTTATAAAATTAAAGTTTCTATTAACTAATTATTGCTTGACAGTAATTATGGCTTAGTGTGCCTTTAATAATTCACTTACAATTGAATGGACAAGTGCCAACATTTTCCTGGCATGATTAATGGATTTCTAAATACTGGAAATTCACATCCTTCGACAAAAGGCACATCGTGCTCTGACAGAGCGCAAGATCCTGGCGGAACAGGGAATCCCGCACAGAATCTTCTTGATTTATCTGCTTCGCGGGAACGGAGGTTAGAAATTGCTGCCTGATAGCGACTCTACTAATGGCAATTGTTTTTTCACTAATACCAATATAAAATCCCAGCCGTATAAATTTTATAGAGTTCCATTATTCCATTAGTGGATACAGATTTGATTATGTTAGATTCTTGGAGTAATACCTTGCTGGTAACCAAGTCCTGGCCCGAAACAGTACAATACAATACAATACAATATATCTTTATTGTCATTGTACAGGGGTACAACGAGATTGGGACATCACCTATTCATATTTTTCAGAGATGCTGCCCAACCCGCTGAGCTATTCCAGCACGTTATGTCCTATTTTTGATAAGTTAAGCAAACCTCTTCTGAATTTTCCATAGGTGAAAATACAATTCACCACAATACATCACATTATGTTTTGATTTAAGAAAACATTCTTTTATTCCCCAACCACCACTTGCCAACGCTGTAATTCATGAACATTAAAAGAGTCCATTAAGCAAACTGTGAATGCATAACAATGCTTCTGTTTGGCAGGAACTCATTAGTTCGCTGAGTTTTGCAGGTTGCAGTACTGAACTAAGATCCTCCAACTCAAGCTTAACTGCAAAGTGATTTATAAAGACAACACTGCCTGTTTCATGCTCAATTATCTTGAACATGCTGTTTTGAAACAACAAAACCAATTTCAAAACCATTATTCTTGTTAGACCTGTAACCTTTGAACAAATGGCTGAAGATCTTTATTTTCAAGTAGTCAGGCAGCTTTATATTTCTGTGTGTCAACAAAAAACAAAACGGCACAGAGACTTGTTTACCTGGCGAAGGAATGATCAGAATCAGGAGGAACTGATGCAGGATTAATTATGCTGTTTTCAGCAAGTGATTTTTATTGGAGCTAACTTGGACATTATATATCTCTGCTAGGTTACGTTATTTTCAAGGTGGGGGAGGAATGGGTCTCGAGTCCACAATAGATCGGCTGGGAAATGGCACTGCCCTGGAGCCAACAGTCAAGTCATATACCAGACAAAGACTGCTTGTGCTAAATCGTAAACAATCACCACTCACACATTTTGAGGAAACTGCCACTTCACATTTTCACTTTCACTGAGCACGTCACAAAAAATAATGTTTACCAAGCAAAACAAGACCACCAGTGAAAGAAGCCAAATGTTTTCTGAACGCACCAGAACCAGATGGATGTGTTCAGTAGAAGGTACTACAAAAATCAACGCTGATAAGCGAACCAGGTGGGAGGAAGGAAGCGGTCTGAAGAAGGGTCTCGAGCCGAAACGTTACCCATTCCTTCTCTCCAGAGATGCTGTCTGACCCACTAAGTTACTCCAGCTTTTTGTGTCTTTCTTGGGTTTGTAACAATATGGATTAAGTCACTGATTGAAGGGTATATTGGGTACAATAGCACGATAGATTAGCAGCCAGAATTTTGTACTCACCATGAGAGCTGGGAAATAAGATTCAAGTCACTACATTTGGAATTTGTTTTGGTCAGTTACATTAAATTAGATTTTTTTTTAATTAACAAAAAAAAACCTGGTTTGCCAATATCCTTCTGGGGTTTAAAAAATCTGCTGTCTCTATCCCATTTATATGTGACTTCAGACCCACCAATGTGGTTGACTCTTCATTGGCCCTTACTTCATACGATCATGAGATAGTAGTATAATTAGGCCATTCGGCCCATCAAGTCTACTCCGCCATTCAATCATGGCTGATCTATCTCTCTCCTTACCCCATTCTCCTGCTTTCTCCCCATAACCTCTGACACTTCCGAGACAATTAGGGGTGAACAATAAATGCTAACTTTGCCACTGACTTGCACATCTGATGAGGCAAGAAAATTAATGTGGACAGCCCAGTTTTTTGAAGAAGGGTTCCGACCCAAAACGTTGAGTCTGAAGAAGGGCCCACCCTGAAACGTCACCCATCCCTTTTTTCCAGATACTTTGCCTGGCCTGCTGAGTTACTCCAGCACTTTGTGTCTATCTTTGGTACATACCAGCATCTGCAGTTCCTTTCAACACTGCCATGTTTATTATTTTTTTAAATCTCTAAGTTACTGGAAACTGAATTATAACAGCCACACTATAAGATTTTGCTTTATCTAAATTTCCATAGACCTGACGGTCTTGTAATTTACTAGAAGCTCCAGGTCAAATCCCAAGAACTTGCAGATATATGGAGGGAATGGCAAACCCTCAGTACCGCACTGGACAATCTATCAGACTGAGTCCCAAAGCTGGACATAAAGTGCTGGAGTAACTCAGCAGCATCTCTGGAGAACATGGATAAGTGACGGGCCAAAGGCAACTTTGACACGTTACGTCAGCAGCCCTTTTACACAATTGGAATGAAAAATAATGGACTGATTGATGGATTGAAAGATAGGGCCTGGAAACCAGCCCTTCAGCCCACACCAACCATGCGTTCACCCTTGTTCTATGTTATCCCACTTTCAGATGCACCTCCCACATAACAGAGACAATTAACAGATGTCAATTAATCTACGAAACTTATACGCCTTTGGGATGTGCAGGAAACCGGAGTACATAGAGGAAACCCAAGCGGTCACAGGGAGAACTAGCAAATTCCACACAGACAGCACCCAAGGACAGGATCAAACCCAGGACTCTGCCTCCGTGAGGCAGCAGCTCTACCAGCTGTGCCACCCGTCAATAAGGGATCCAAAGAAACAGATGCTCACTTGAATAACTTAGATGGAGGTTAAATTATGGGTCTTTACCCCCAATGGATAACCTTAACCTGGATAAGCAGCCTTTCCCCTCACCATCAAGGGATCCGAATCTTTAAGGATAAGGACAGTTAGATTTCACGAAGACACTGGTTTCTGTGGCAGGATTTAACTTTCATGACAGGATTTAAATGGCCGATATCTGGCTTTTATCAAATGACGTGACACTGAAACACAAGAAAGCACTCCCATTCCACAAAACATTTACAGAAATAAATCCAACATGCACACATTTACTGAACCATGTGAACTCATGTACCTACGATTTTCATCCTCCTTCTCTCATACACAACCATGCTTTTCCATAACTCTGCAGCCTACAAACCTACAGTCCTATAAGCCCTAGGGATCTCTGCACTCCACCAGTTCCAACATCTGCACATCACTGATTTTACTCTCCCCACTCTTGGCAGCCCTGCCTTCAGCTGCCTGGGCCCCAAGTTCTGGAATTCCCTTCATAAAACTCCCTGCTTGTATAATGGCTTTTTACGACTCGCCTTAAAATCCTGCTTCTTTCCTCTGGTTAGCTCTCCATTTTTCTTAGACAAATGCACTTGGATACTTTGCCATGTTAAAATGGCCAGTATGAACACAGTTTGTTGTTTTATTCAGCTAAACCCATCATATTAGGCAGAAGTGAGCCATCTTGAGTTGTGTTTCCTTTATTTAGTTTGACCTCAGTCAACCTCAGTCATCTGAACTCAGTCCAGATGTAAAAGATGAAAATCTCTGTGCCAGACGCAAGAGGCCAGCGTAGAGTTAGCTCTCTTCTAATTTCATCTCAACCTTAGGGTCTCCTGACAAAACTGTAATTATGAATTTTTATTTTTAAAACAACTGTGGCAGATTGAAGCAATATTTTAATTAAGATCAAATAATGTTTTAGATACACTTAACGCAGTATTGTTTTATAATGATTGCCGGTTCCTATATTGCCCTCTCGCAAACATTAGTTGAAACTTTAATTTATCACTTTCATGTTCAAGTGCTCGGAGTTGTGTGCTTCAAGAAAATGTTTATTGGCCCAGTCTATGGGTTTGGTTTTGGAAAAATGTGCATAGAATTTTAAGCAAGCAATAAATATATTGTGCAATATATTGTGCAATTACTGCAGCTCCTACAATTATTCCAAGCTGTCAAAAATGGCAAGATATCTGCATCAGTTCATAAGAAAGACAGATCTTTGAAAATATAAACCACTGAATGCCAGAACCTTATGCTTACAGTCCTGGCAGTCCCTGGGTTATGACAGGGATTTGTTCGGGAGGACTGTTTGCAATCTGAACTGTTCATCACTTAGAAATGAATAAACACAGGGTATGAGGGAGGATCGTAGAAAGAGCTGTGAAGGGTAAGCGAGCAGCCGCCAGCCGGTCTCACTGACTCAGGCAGCGAGTGAGTCCGCTCAATGCACCCAGCCCCCGACTGCTGTGGCCTGAGTGGGGGTGGGGAGAGAAGGCACGTAGAAATGGCCTGTTCCCACCCAGCAGAAGATGCCGGCAGCCCCACAGCAGCCAGCAAATCCATCCAGCTGGTCTCCCGAACACGTTCATATGTACAAACTGTCTGCAGGTTGGGCACTCGTAAGCTGGGGAGGTCCTTAGTGTATGATATTACCTCACTCAAGGCATTTGTAATAAATTATTTGTGAGGACCTACACATGAGGAGGCAGCTATGCATGCACTCAAGTATGTTCCACCAATCAATAGGATTAGGGTCAATCCTGTACTTTCTTCCCTGCTCCATCTGTCCTTTTCGGTATTGGTATTAGTTTATCATTGTCACATGTACCGACATACAATGACAAACACTGCTTTGCACGCTATCAATGCTAATCATACCAAACATGAACACATCAGGTAGTATAGAAGCTTTTCATTGTACTTCGGTATATGTGACAATAAACTAAAGTAAACTAAAAATAAACAGATTGTAGAATATATGTGCTGCAGCAACAAAAAAAGTGAATGCAGAACAGTACAACACAGGAACAGGCACTTCAGCACACATTTGTGCCAAACATGATGCAAAGACCATCACTTATCTACCTGCACATAACTTGTATCCCTCCATTCCCTGCATATCCATATGCCTTGTCCTAAAGTATTTTAAATGCCACTAAAGCATCTGCTTCAACCATCACCCCTGGCAGTACATTCCAGGCATTCATCACCCTCCGTAAAAAATCTTTGCTCCTTAAAACTTTGCTCCTCTCACCATTAATGCTACACCCTCTACCATTTGATTTTTCAATCCCAGGAAAATGATTCAATCTACACTATCTATGCCTCTCATAATTTTATATAATACTATCAAGTCTCCCAGCAACCTCCGGCGCTCCAGTGAAAACAATCCAAATCTGTCCAACCTCTTCCTGTAACAAAAACCCCGAATCCGGGCATGATTCCGGTAATTTATTTCCCCTCAAAGCCACTTTCCAGACAAAACACGGGTTTCTCTCTACTCTACTGCCGATTTTTCAAAAATGTCTTCTTCTCTCAAAATGGCTGCTCACCAACTCTCTCCTCGACCTTGGAAGATAAATAAAAAACAATCTCCCACAGTTCTGCATCTACCCTGCTTTTTATTGGTTGCTCAGAGTCTCTTTCTCAGCCAAACAAACGCATGCTGTTCAAATGTCCCGCCTTCACTTGAAGATTAAACAAAAAGTGAAAGGGCTACCAGAAGGTAGACTGGAAGATTCAGAATATAGTCTTAGCATGAGAGATCACTTTAAGAGTCTGATAACAATGGGGAAGAAGCTATCCTCAAATCTAGTGGTATGTTCTTTCAATCTTTTGTATCTTCTGCCTGGCTGGACATTTAAATGACCAAGGTGCGAGTTGTCCTTGATTATGTTTGCTGATTTCCCAAGGCAGTGTGAAGCATAGATGGAGTCAAAGGGGGGGGGGTTATTTTGTGTCTTGGACTGGGCTGTGTTCTGCAATTTTTACTCTCCTCGTGTCTTTGCACTGAATATACTCAGTCAGGCACAGGGTACTCTTCTGAAAAGAAAAACCAGCAATCCTAAATATCAGAGTCATGGAATGGGCCATTAGGCCCATCAAGTCCACGTTGACCATCAACACCCATTAATTCTTCAGAGCAAGAAAATTCTCCATCACAGTCCCATACTGTTGACCCCTTATTCTGAGGCCTCTAGTTTCAGACTCTCCCAGCCCCAGCAAACATTCTCTCAGCAACTATCCTGTCCGTTCCTCTTGGAATCTTGTGTCCCACTGAGAACATTTTTCAATCAAACTTATGCAAATACATGCCAAGCTGATCCATTCCACCATTGGACATCCCACTAGTCCACTTTGCATTGACTACAAGACAAAACAAAATCCTTCCTGGGATAAGACTATGTCACTGCGATGCCACTGCAAGCAAGATTTTTAAATTGTATCATCTCACTGTACCTGTGCATACGACTATGAAAACTGGACAACCTACTATAGGTGTTGTCTGACTCAAGCCCTGTACTATCTTAGCAAATTCCATACTTTTGGATATCAGCCCTGATGCATTAAAGACCAACATATCAAAGGCGTAAGTGGGAATATTGCCTTGCAGTAGATTGCCTTATCCCAGTCACTGGCTTCAGGACTGCCTGAGAGCTGTACTTAGACAGTGACACCTACCGATGGGAGATGGGTGAGGGATGGGGGAGGTGAATCTCAATCTTATCCTAGTGTACAGGGCACTGTGAATAAATGTGGGGTAGGTTGGTTAAGGTGAAACTCACAAGTCCTCGAGGATAATTTGATTTTCTGTGGCCAGGTTTTAAATTTTGTACTCAAGCTGATGCATAGTTTGTACAGAATTGATACCGACAGGCTCATTTTGTCAATTGGATGTTAAAAATCTTATACATTCAAGGACTTTAATCTACTGTCCTCTCCAAGAGAGGTGACGGGAATTATTGAACTAAGAAAGAAGGTCCCAGTTAATGTTATGTGGATTGAAGAACTCACACAGAAGGTGCAGTTTTACATTCATAACTGCTAAATTAATTTCTAAAAGTTCAGTTGCGTTCTTGAATCACATCATTTCGAAAAAGGGTTAGTATATACAAGTTTACTGTGCAATTCTAAAAGGTTTTGAAGGATGGTGTGTACTGCCTCCCCCCCCCCCCCCATGTGTGGCTTTGTACCTGCTTGTTAGAGGCAGACATTTTGAGGCAAACTTTGCTCATTGTTCAGCCCTCCGTCCAATGACATCATGAATGAGAACAAATGGATGAGGGGATTACTTCACACTGCTGGGGTCACGAGAACAGAACTGTCACAGCAAAACATTCCAGTGTCCCATCAGTGGCCTTTGGGAAGTCTTTGTGACATTAACACGGTGTTAGAATACACGAGAAAAAGGTGATGATGGTCACTTGGTGCCTTAAACCTAGCCCGTCGTTATGGCCATGAATCAATGGAATGGTTGGTTTGTATTATGGTCTGGGCTGCATTCACAAGTCTCTGCAAGACCACATAAAATTGCAGACAATTGTGGATGCAGCCCAGACCATCACACGAAACCAGCCTCCCTTCCACTGAAACTTCACACTTCCTCGGCAAGGCCACCACCATAATCTAGGATGAGTCTCACTCCCTCTTCTCCCCTCATGCAAGAAGTACAGAAGTGTGAAAACACACACCTCCAGATTCAGGGACTGTTTCTTCCCATCTGTTATTCAGCAACTGAATCACCCTATGAACAACTAGAGAGCAGTCCTGAGCTACTATCTCTCAGTGAAGACCTCATCAGACTTTACCTTGCACTAAACGTTATTCCCATTATCATGTATCTGTGGACTGTGGATGGCTCGATTGTAATCATGTAGTCTTTATGCTGACTGGCTAGCATACAACAAAACGCTTTTTACTGTAGCTCAGTCCACGTGACAATCAACTAAAGCTGATCCTGTATCTCAATATCATATTCTTGCCTGTAGCTTAATGCTTTTAGAGTCATAGAGTTACAGAGCGATACAGTGAGAAAACAGGCACTTCGGCCCAACTTGCCCACACCGGCCAACATGTCCCAGCTAGACACAAAATGCTGGAGTAACTCAGCGGGATAGGCAGCATCTCTGGCGAGGAATGGTGACATTTCGGGTTGAGATCCTTCTTCAGACTGATGTCATGGGAGTGGGCAGGACAGAGACAGAATGCAGTCGGAGACACTAAGTCTGATGGGAGAACTGGGAAGGGGGAGGAGATGGAGAGAGTGGGAAAGCAAGGGCTATTTGAAGTTAGAGAAGTCAATGTTCATGCCGCTGGGGTGTAAGCTACCCAAGCGAAATATGAGGTGCTGTTTCTCCAATTTGCGCTGGGCCTCACTCTGACAATGGAGAAGGGCCAGGACAGAAAGGTCAGATTGGAATGGGAGGGGGAGTTAAAGTGCTGAGCAACCGCGAGATCAGTTAGGTTAAGGCGGTTCGAGCGGAAGTATTCAGCGAAACGATCGCCGAGCCTGAGCTTGGTCTCGCCAATGAACAGGAGTTGACACCTGGAACAGCTGATACAGTAGATGAGGTTGGAGGAGGTGCAAGTAAACCTCTGCCTCACCTGGAAAGACAGTTGGCATCCTTGGATGGAGTCAAGGGGGGAGGTAAAGGGACAGGTTGTGGCGGGCCGAGTCATTTTGGTTTCAAATCGTCGTTTGTCGGGCTCGAACTCCCGCGTAGACTGGGCGTGATCTGGGCCGACCAATCCCGGGGTCTGAGACGGGCCGTCGTGTGTGGACGGAGAACAAAGGATTTGGCAGTTGGGATTTGAACTGGGGCATGCGCGCGTGAGCGATGGGGCTGTGTCGGTTATTTATTAAACGGAGTGTTTACACAACGCATGGCCCTCTACAGGGGTGACCCCGACGATCCAAAACAGCCTATTTTGGATTGTATCATGTCTGCAGCTGACAACCCAGACCAGCAGAACGCAGTTTCAATCAAACTGTCCACTTTCTGGACATCACAGCCCCACGTGTGGTTTCAACAGGATGAAGCCCAGTTCCACATCCGCCGGATCACCACGTACTATTACTGCGTGGTCAGTGCACTGGACCAGGACACCGCCGGGCGCATAATCGATTACCTTCGCCAGCCTCCAGCCGACGGCAAGGACGAGGGCCTCGAAACGCTCCTCGTGTGCACTTTCGGTCTCAGCCGCCGCGACAGGGCAGGCAGACTCCTGCACGTGGATGGCCTCGGTGATTGCAAGCCGTCCCTGCATATGGATGAAATGCTCGCCTTGATTGACGGACACAAGACCTGCCTCCTGTTCGAACAGGTTTTCCTCGAGCAGATGCCTGAGGACATTCGCCTGCTCCTCGCGGACGACGATTTCACCGACCCCGACGGTGGCAGCCCGTGTGGATGCGCTGTGGCATCAGCTGGGTGGCGGTGGTGCCTCAGCAGGTCAAGCGGCCGGGCCCAGCCTCCACTGCAGGCGCGACAGTGAAGCTAGCAAGGGTGAGTGGTGCCACTACCACCAAAGGTGGGGTTCCGGGGCCCGCTGATGCCGACCACCCTGCACGCATCCGGGAAACGCCTCGGCCGGCTGCCAGTAGTGGCTACTGCAGCCGGCCAGAAGCATCGCCTCCTCTACACCTGGGATCGTCATTCGGGACGACGTTTTCCCATGGACACCGGAGCAGAGGTCAGTGTTTTGCCCCCATCGGGAGCCGACGGTCGTTCCGGAAAGAGGAGGTCTTCTCTGGTCGCCACCAACGGCAGCAACATCATGACATATGGGGTCCGTAAGATCCCGCTCAACTTCAACTCCTGTCACATCAAGTGGCCCTTTACTATCGCCGAAGTCTCCCAAAAGCTGCTGGTCGCTGATTTCCTCCGGGCGCACTCCCTGCTGGTCGACGTGAAGGGACAACGTCTCATCAATTCTGAGATGTTCGAGTCGATCGCCTTGCAACAAATTGAACGCGCCACATCTTGGCTCAGTGACCTTCTCCGACAACGAGTACGCCAGGATCTTGGCCGATTTCCCCGATATCATAATCCCCCAGTTCACCCAAGCATGGGGTGATGCATCATATCCCCCACCACAGGACCGCCACTCCATGCACGCGCACACAGGCTGCTCCCCCGACAAGCTCCAACTGACCCTAGACGAGTTCCGCAAGATGGAGGAAATAGGTATAGTGTGCCGCTCAGACAGCCCGTGTGCATCCCCGCTTCACATGGTCCTCAAAGCGTCCAGGGGCTGGAGACCCTGTGGGGATTAACGCTGTCTCAACGACATCACAACGGCCAACCGGTACCCTGTCCCTCACATCCAGGACTTCACGGCCAATCTGGACGGCGCCAAGGTTTTCCAAAATCGACCTGGTACGTGGCTACCATCAAATTCCGGTCCACCCAGACGACATCCCCAAGACGGCTCTCATCACCCCGTTCAGGCTCCTTGAGCTCCTACAGATGCCTTTCAGCCTCAAGAATGCCGCCCAGGCTTTCCAACGGCTCATGGACATGGTGGGCCGCAGGCTGGACCATGTTCATCTACCTCAACGACATCCTCGTCGCCAGCCGCTCTCGCCAGGAACACCACGCACACATCCTGCTGCTCTGCCAGCGGCCCAATGAGCATGGGCTGGCCATCAACTTTGCCATGTGTCAGTTTGGCCTCCCTTCCATCTGCTTCCCCAGCCACCATGTCAACTAGCACGGTGCGGTCCCACTCCCGACCAATGTTGAGGCCATTTGCAAGTTTCCCAAACCCTCTACGGTGAAGGGACTCCAAGAGGTTGTCAGCATGGTCGACTCCTATCACCGTTTCGTGCCAGCAGCCGCCAGGATCATGCAGTCACTGTTCAAGGCCCTGGCCAACAAGCAGAAAGAGCTCGTTTGGGATGACGCAGCCACGTCCGCGTTCAACAACGCCAAAGAGGCGCTGGCAAAGGCAACGATGCTGGTACGTCTGCGAGCCAACGTGCCAACAGCTCTCACGGTTGACGCATCTGGCACAGCCTTGGATGGAGTGCTGGAACAAGTTATCAATGGTACCTGGCAGCCCCTCACCTTTTACAGTTGTCACCTGAGACCCCCCCCCCCCCACCCCCGAGCAGAAATACAGCGCTTTCGACCGGGAGCTCCTCGCTCTCCACCTGGCCATCCGGCTTTTCCGCTACTTCCTCAAGGGCAGGGATTTCACAGCTTTCACCGACCACAAGCCACTCAAGTTTGCCTTTGCCAAAGTGTCTGATCCCTGGTCATCCTGACAGCAGTGTCACTTGATCAACATCTCTGAGTACACGACTTGAGTCCAGCACATCGCAGGCAAGAGCAACCAGGTCGCAGATGCGTGGTATCGCACCGCCAACAATGCCATCCACGCTTTGGTCCCGGGTGTCGACTGCACGGCCGTGGCGACCACCCAGCGAGAGGCTGAGGAGATGCTCACCTACCGCACCACCATCTCAGGCCTGTTGTTGGAGGATGTGTGATTCGGGCCCGCTGACACCACACTCCTTTACGACATGTCTATTGGACAGCCAAGACCTATCATCCCCACAGCCTGGCGCCGCCGGATTTTTGACACGGTTCATGGTTTGGCTCACCCTTCCATCGATGGCAGCCAAGTTCATATGGCACGGATTGCGCAAACAGGTCGACAACTGGGCCAGGGCGTGCATTCTCTGTCACACCTCAAAGATTTAGCGACACATCAAGGTGCTGCTGCAGAATTTCGCTCTGCCACACCGGCATTTCGACCACATCCACGCCAACATTGTTGAACCGCCTCCTCCATCCAGAGGTGTCACCCACCTTGTCACCATCGTGGACCGATTCACGAGATGGCGGGAGGTCATCCCGCTGTCAGATACCTCCACTGCGACATGTGCACATGGCCTCACTGTCCATTGGATCACCCGCTTTGGTGAACATCTCCGACAGAGGTGCGCAGTTCACCTCCGAGTTGTGGTCAGCAATGGCCAGACCGCGTGGCACTCAGCTGAACCACACAACGGCCTCGCGGAACGTTTTCACCTGCACCTGAAGGCAGCCCTAAAGGCACGGCCCGGACTGGATGAACGTGTTGCCGTGGGTCCTGCTGGGCATACACACTGCCCCAAAGGAGGACCTGGCAACTTCCTCGGCCGAGCTAGTGTACAGCGCCCCGCTTACGGAGGACTCCATCCCGGCGGCACGTGAACATCAGGAACCGCCCACGACCATGCTGACGCGCCTCCGTGAGAAGGTGGGCACGCTCTCTCCAGTCCCAGTGTCGCGCCACGGACTCGCCACCATGTACGTCCCACACGCCCTCCAGTACTGCCAGTACGTTTTCCTTCGCCGCGAGTTCCACAGTAATGCCACTGCAAAGGCCTTACGAGGGACCCTTCAAGGTACTGCAACACGGCGCCACCACTTCTGTCATCAACATGGGTGGCAGGCACGAGACTGTCTCCGTGGACTGCCTTAAGCCGGCACACTTGGACATTGGCCAACCAATGCAGGTGGCACAACCCCGCCGCAGAGGGCATCCACCATCACGACCACACCCGCTCTCAACTCTGCTAGCTGCGAGCCCGGACACAGGAGACACGTACACAAGATCAGGCCGCCTCACTCGTCAGCCTAACTGCCTCCATTGCTCCGTTACTCAGCTGGGGTGGGGGGGGGTCATGTAGCGGGCCGAGTCATTTTGGTTTCGAACCGTTGTTTGCCGGGCTCGAACTCTCACGTGGACTGGGCGGATCTGGGCCCACCAATCATGGGGTCTGGGGGGACGGGCCGTCGTGTGTGGGCGGAGAACAAAGCAATGGCAGTTAGAATTTGAACTGAGGCATGCGCGTGTGAGCGACGGGGCTGTATCGGTTAATTATTAAATGGAGTGTTTACACAACGCGTGGACCTCTACAAGGTGTTGCATCTCCTGCGGTTGCAGGGGAAAGTACCTGGGGAGCGGGTGGGATGTTGACCAGGGAGTTGCGGAGGAGACAGTCTCTGCGGAAAGCAGAAAGGGGTGGAGATGGGAAGATGTGGCCAGTAGTGGGATCCCATTGGAGGTGGATGAAATGTTGGAGGATTATATGCTGTATGCGATGGCTGATGGGGTGGAAGATGAGGACAAGGGGGACTCTGTCATTGTTACGAATGGGGGGAGGGGGAGCAAGAGCAGAGCTGCGGGATATGAAGGAGACCCGAGTGAGAGCCTCATCTATAATGGAAGGGCATAAAGAATGAGGGCATCTCCGATGACCTGGTAAAAGCTAGATGTCAAAGCTAGACTAGTCCCTTCATCCCGCATTTGGTCCATATCCCTCCAAACTGTCCTATCCATGTACCTGTCTAACTGTTTCTTAAATGGTGGGATAGTCCCTGCCTCGACTATCTCCTCTAGCAGCTTGTTCCATACACCCACCACCCTTTGTGTGAAAAAGTTACACCTTAGATCCCTATTAAATCTTTTCCCCTTCACCTATGTCCTCTATTTCCCGATTCACCTATTCAGGGCAAGAGACTGTGCAGCTACCTGATCTATTCCTCTCATGACCTTAAACACCTCTATAAGATCACCCCTCATCCTCCTGTGCTCCAAAGAATAGAGTCCCAGCCTACTCAACATCTCCCTATCTCTCAGACCCTCTAGTCCTGGCAACATCCTTGTTAGTCGTCTCTGTACTCTTTCCAGCTCAACAACATCTTTCCTATAACACGGTGCCCAGAACTGAACACAATACTCTAAACGCAGCCTCACCAAGGTCTTATGCAACTGCAACATGACCTCTTAAATTCTATACTCAATACTCTGGCTGATGAAGGCCAATGTGCCAAAAGCCTTTTTGACCACCCCATCTACCTGCGACTCCACCTTCAATGAACCATGCACCTGCACTCTTAGATCTCTCTGCTCCACAACATTACCCAGAGCCCTACCATTCACCGTGTTAGACTTCCCAAAATGCAACACCTCACATTTCCCTGTATTAAATTCCATCAACCATTCCTCAGCCCACCTGGCCAATCGATCAAGATCCTGCTGCAGTTTTCCACAACCATCTTTACTACCTGCAAATCTTTTTGCAGTCCAGAAATCTTTCCTTCTTAAATTTATTCAATACCATGGCTCTTTGTGGTAGCAAAATTCACAGCTTCATCATCTCAGAGCAAAGAAATTTCTCATCTCAGTCCTAATGTGTTACATCGTACCCAGAGACTGCGGCCAATCATTCTTGTCAACATATGTAGGGAATTCTACAGTCAATGCACCTGTTGAATGAATCACCCTGTAACTAATCAACTGTGAGCCAATTGATGAAGAGTAGATCTGGAACTATCCCTTTTTTAATTCATAGAGATAAATACATCAGATATGAGGGAAATAAGCATGCAAAGCAGCCACTAAATTATACAGAGTATTTATTGTGCTTTACAACCACAATCCATATTATGCAATTATCCACAAACTGGATCAATCCAAAACAAATATACTATTATTTAATTTATTGGGGCCAGCACACAAAGAATCTCAATGCTCTGGCACTGTTTTAAGGCTCTTTTATTGAAATGATGTGCAATATTTCAAATCCGAGCCATTTATTGTTCAATTTAACAATTTTAACACAAAAAAATGACTAAGTTATCAGGATTAGACTGGATAAGCAATTATTTTGTTTAAAAATATTTAAAAGGAGAGTTTTCCAAAACACACAATTGCACACAACAATGACCCAGAATTTGGAGATGAAACAAGAGTGAAACTGTCCACACTCACGATCACAGCCTTGTGATGCTTACACTATTCCCTGCTGTTTTCAGGCATGGAATTTAATGTAGAACTATAATGGTTTCCATTAACTGTAACACTCACCTCTTTCACAGAATAAGATCATGCACACTTTCCAGATGTCGTTCACATTGAATTAGAATTACAAATTGCAACTTTGGACACTCCACTTTCAACCAATGAAAACTTTAAACCTTGTTGAATAGAGTCAAACTCAAAGAGCACGGAAACAGGTCCTTCAGCCCAACTCATCCATGCCCATCAAGTTGCTGCATCTAAGCTCGTCCCATTTGGCCCAGATTCCTCCAAATCTTTCCTATTTACATACGTCCAAGTACCTTTTAAACATTGTGTAACTAAGTTTTTAAACAGCATCCCAATTCCAACTACCTATCATTAGGCCCCAAAATGAATGATAACGGTTATAGTTGCAAATGAGTGGGTGCCCATTTAAACAACAAAAAAAATCTTCTTTTAGGAAACTTGTGAAACCTTTACTCCAAGTGCTGTAGAGGTCATATCATGAATTCACATAAGGGTGTGATACAGAGATACATACAGAGATGCAGAGATACAGCGCAGAAACGGGCCGTTTGGCCCACCAAGTCTGTGTCGACCATCGATCACCCCGTACACTAGCACTATCCAACACACTAGGGACAATTTACAATTCTTAGCAAAGCCAATTAACCTATAAACCTGTTTGTCTTTGGAGTGTGGGAGGAAACTGGAGCAACCGGGGAAAACCCACGCAGTTCTGGGGAGTACAGACAGCACCCGTGGTCAGGATCGAACCCGGGTCTCTGGCGCTGCAAGGCCGCATGTCTAATGCTGCATCACTGTGTGGTGGGCACAACTTTGGATTCTGGGGTTCTGGATTCTGAGGATTCCACAGATTATGCAAGGTCATAGCTGCTGTGATCTTATTGAACGGCAGAGCAAACTCGAGGGATTGAACGGCCTACTGCGATTTAAAAATTGATGAGTCTTAAAAGATCAAAAAAATATTTTCTGCAGTTTCTACCATGTCTCAATCTTCACTCTCCTATCTTCAAAAAAGACAAAATAGCATGCTATTTCTTTCATTATTTTGCAACATAAAAAGATTGCCATTTAGCCATCTTGACTACGTTGGGCCCTGTTACCTATTCTCTCACATGTGTCCATTAACTTCCCCCTGTTGCTCGTCACCCAGATGGTGCCTGACCTGCTGAATCACTGGTTGCAGCCTCACAGCTCCAGCAGCCTGAATTCAATCCTACCCTCCAGTGCAGCCAGTGTGGAATTTGAATGTTCTCCCTGTGACCGCAAGTGTTTCTTCCATGTGCTCCAGTTTCACTGGCAGAATGCACAAACTCAGTACAGACACCACCCAAGTTTAGAGGTATAGCATAGAAACAGGCCATTCAGCCCATCGAGTCCATGCCGCCCAGCTATCCCCATAGACTAGTTCTACCCTTCACACCAGGGTCAATTTCCAAAAGCTATTTACTGCACATCCTTGAAATGTGGGAAGTAACTGGAACACCCAGATAAAATCCACACGGTCATCGGGAAAAGATACAAATGTGCAGGCATCACCCGTAGTCAGGATCGAACCCAGGTCTCTGGCGCAACTCTACTGCTGCTCCGCCCCTAGTTAAACCTGGAGCTGCTCCACCCCTAGTTAAACCTGGAGCTGGAGTGTGATGCAGCAGCATTACCTGCTGTGCTACCCTCTCTGATTTTTACTTCTTGTTGTACAGTGTAAAAATTCTTCAATTTAATAGGCTGGCCAATTACTTAATTGTTGCTGGGCGCAACAGAAATGTCATGAGTGGCGTCAGATTCTAAGTTACTTTGGAAAGGGATAATTAACACAATAGAGTCCATTACATCTTTGAAAATAAAACCACCCAGCAGACGCCAGAAAGATGAAATAAAAAAACAAAGTGCTATGAACACTCAGCAGGTCCGGCAGCATCTAGAGAGAAAAGCAGAGTTAATGTTTCAGGTTGCAAACCATTTATCTGAACTCAAAAAAGTGACTATTTATTCTTTCTGCAGATGCTGCCTGACCTGCTGAACCTTTGCAGGCCATTTTGCTGGTGGCCAGCAATGTTTGCCACTGACTGCAAAATCTAGACCGTAGTTCCTATTTTCACCTTGTGGTCTTGCTCCCAAAATGGTAAATGCTTTAATCAAGTCAAGTCAAGTCAATTACTTTAGCTTCATCATACTCCAAAGTCAAGTAGTACAGAGTTGTCTGCGTTGAGGTAAAAGGATTTAGACAAGCATGGTGATATTAGAGCAGGAGAAAAGAGTAATTACCATCACAATTAATCCCGATTGCACCCGTTTGATATTTGCTGTAAAAGGTGAACCGATTTGAACGTTGAGAGATGAAAATCCGCTTGAATAGAAAATTCCACCTTTCTTCCTTGGTTATGGAGCCTGACACCTGTGGTCAGAAGTTACTAGAGAATATTCTAAAGTATAAGATATCATGTGGCGGGCCGAGCCACTTTGGTTTCGAACCTTCATTTGTCGGGCTCAAACTCTCGGGTGGACTGGGCATGATCTGGGCCGATCAATCATGGGTTCCTCGGGTGGTGGGCCGTCGTGTGTGAGCAGAGAACAAAGCAATGGCAGTTAGAATTTGAACTGGGGCATGTGCGCGTGAGCGACGGGACTATCGGTTATTTCTTAAACGGAGTGTTTACACACCGCGTGGACCTCTACAATACATGCATTTTGATGGACAATAGTTGATTAGGGATAGTCAGCATGGTTTTGTACTGATTGAGTTTTTTTGAAGATGTGACCAAAAAGGTTGATGAGGGCACAGCTGCAGACGTAAAAGCGGATTTCAGCAAGGCATTTGACAAGGTTCCGTATGTTAGGCTGCTCTGGACGGTTAGATTGCATGGGATCAAAGGAGAGATAGCTATATGGATAGAAATTTGACTTTTCGGAAGGAAGCAGAGGGTGATGGTGGAAGGTTGTTCTTCTGACTGGAGGCTTGTGACTGGTGGTGTGGTTCAGGGTTCAGTGGTGGGTCCAGTGTTGTTTGTCATCTATATCAGTGATTTGGATGAGAACGTACTTGGCATGATTTGCAAGTTTGCAGATGACACTAAAGCAGGGTGGTACTGTGGATAGTGAAAATGGTTGTGAAAAATTGAAGCGGGATCTTGATCAGTTAGCCAAATGGGCTGAGGAATGGTTGATAGAATTTACTACACAGAAATGTGAAGTTTTGCATTTTGGGATGCCTAACATGGGCAGGACTTACACTGTGCGTGGTAGGGGTCTGGGGAGCAGTAGGATCTAGGATTTCAGGTACATAGTTCCTTGAAAACAGGTAGATAGGATGGTTAAAAAGGCTTTCGGATGGAAAGGGTCCAAAGAAGATTTACAAGGATATTGCCAGGACTCGAGGGCCTGAGCTATAGGGAGAGGTTATAGAACAATCCAGGACTGTATTCCTTGGAGTGCTGGAGGATGAGGGGTGATCTTATAGAGGTGTACAAAATCATGAGAGGAATAGATCAGGTAAATGCATAAAGCCTTTTGCTGAGTTGGGGAATCGAGAATCAGAGGACATAGATTTTAGGTGAGGGGGAAAGAATTTAATGGCAGCCCAAGGAACAACTTTTATTTTTACATAAAGGGTGGTGGGTGTATGGAACTAATTGCTGGAGAAGGTAGTTGGGGCAAGTACTATCGCAATTTTTAAGAAGCATTTAGACTGGTACGTGGATAGGATAGGTTTAGAGGGTGTTGGGGAAAAAGCAGGCAGGCAGGTGGTCTACTGAGTTCCTCCAGCAGTTTGTATTTTGCTCAAGTCTCCGACATCAGCAGCCTCTTGTGCCTTATCAATACCAATCAGGTTCACTAATCTTTGCCTAGTCTGGCTATAAGGGACGCCTGACCCACTAAAGTGGTCACACTCATCTCTGTCCTTAGTTCAGGACCTCTTAGGGTAGGCAACAAATTCTCACTATTCACCATAATCTCATCCCATGAGCAGATTTTTTTTAAATGGACAAAATATTTTTTAATCCTGCAGAAAATGTCAAGAAGTTAACTTGTTCAATAATGTAACCTCTTGCATTCCCTTCTGTTAAAGAAGCTGCATCACGAGTGATTACATGTTACATTGCACAATGATTAGCACTAATCCCACAAAAAATGTCCAATTTCAAAGCCGGTGCAGTTGCATACACAATGTATTTACTTTTCATTTCCAAGCATTTACACTTCCCATGCATCAATATGAATAGAGGGAGCTGCTTATGGAAATGCGAGCTATGACCATTTTAAAATTGGGGTAACACCCCAAGATTGAAGAGGGGGTAGGGAGAGGGAAGGGATTTCCAAAGACATTACTCTGGTCCCAAGTTGGAATAGTGTTCATCTCACCAGACTGCCCTGGGAGTAACCAATAATAAATGACTTCAAAACCATGTAAATCTATTTCCACTATGTCATTTGGCCCTTATTTGATTTGGAAATTGCTTGAGAAAAAGGGCGAATCTCCATTGACAGTGTGCAGTTGAATTTCTACATTGGTGTGAACGACTGGAAATGGTTGCAACCACATTCCAATCTGGATTAGGGGAAATTAATGATCAAACAGGATTAACTGGCCAAATTTTTATGCAAACCTACTTCAAATTATCTCACACCTGATCTGATACCACCAGGAGGCGCCACACGATGGCTGCTTCGCCTCCAGTCTGTCTGTCCTTTTCAAACTCTTTGTTATTTTTAGTGTGTTTTTAAAGTTTGTTCTCTGGTTTGTTTTATGTGGGGGGGGGGGGGTAATTTTTCAATCTCTTACCTTGCCGGAGATGCGATTGTTTTCCAGATCGTATCTCTGGTCGCTCTGAAGCAACCTAACATCACGTAGCTGGAGGTCTTGCCTGGGACTGACCTTGAGCCTCTGCGGGGGCGTGGACTTATCATCTGAGCTGATCCCTTGTCTGGGATCGACGCTGCAACGCGGCCTGCGGACTTAACATCAAGGAGCTCGCAGTCTCGGATTGAGACCGGTCGGGAGCTCCAAGCTGCACGAGGTTCGACTGGTCCCGACCCGGGGTAGATCACCGGCACGGAGCAGCTGAAATCCGCCCCTTCTCTCCCTTCTCTTCCCCCCCCCCCCCCCCCCCCGATGCAGGAGCTTGATCGCCCCGACGAGGAAGGCCCGCTGCCGGCTACGGGAGTCCAGATCGTCCCGTCAACGGAGCAACGGAGTCTCCCGACCGCGGGTGAACAAAGGGAGAGATTGAACTTTTTTTCGCCTTCCACCACAGTGAGGAATGTGGAGGAGTCACTGTGGTGGATGTTCATGTTAAAATGTATTTTGCGTGTCCTGTTGCTTTTTATTTTTATGACTGTTTGGCAAATGACATTCCTCGTATGTTGCAAAACATACTTGGCTAATAAAGTATCATTGTGATTGTGATTATTGTGAGTGATATTAAAATCTTACTTGGAGGGGGTGTAATAATTAAAATTCAATATCACTTCAAAGCCCTTCTGAACAGTGATTAGGCTTGCACTGTAAAATCTGAACCTTGGCTTGTGGGCTTCATTCGTGACAATGAAATAACTTTAAATATTGGGATGAAAACAATAACATTTGGAAACAAATGTCAGGGCCAGGAACATTTGCAGGCTAACTTTGTAACTTAGTATGTTGCTATGATTTAATAAGTACTTTTGCAAACACATGACAACAAAGAGAATAGTTGCAAGATGGTAGTGAAAAAGGAGAACAAGAACAACTACCATCTGCAGGTAAATTGGATATAGGTGTAGGATTTGGCAAAAAATATCTTCAAAATTCATAAATGCAGCCTAGAGCACTGACATTGATTTTAGAGGAGGTGGATGGACAAGGTGATATCCACTCTCAGAAACAGGGTAGTCTGTAAAGACACAAGGTACCTCGATTCATAACTCTCCCTTTAAACTTGCCCACGGCCAGCCTTTCCCAGCCACAGGAATCTCAGCAGGTAAAAGGAGACAGACAGTATTGATAATTTCTTTTACTGTATGGCCTGCAGTGATTATTTTACACATCCATTCTAGGCCCACGCTTGTCAAGGGCAAGTCCAAACCTTTTCAACGCAGCAAATGAGTTTCAAGACATGTTCAGCCATTGTGCTGGGGAAAAATAAAGCCTCAAGCTCTCTCAGCACCAATGGGTACAGGCATCCTTTTGTTTTTAAATGTCACCCCATTTCACATCAAGGGAGATTTCCTCCTTTCTCCTCGAGGGATTGCTAGTCACAAGGCCTAGAGATCAGACAAGATCTCAAGCCTTTCAACGTTGCAACTAATCAGCACATGATGTTTTAAAATGGAACATGGCTTGTCTTTGTCCACGGCCGTCTTGCTGATCTATACCGAGTGCCATCCAGGGAGACTCCCCGATGGGAGAATATAAAGGAAATGCAGAGCGAGGTCTTTACGATGGCAAGCATGTTATAACTGGAGAGGTGCAAGGGAAATAACAGGAAATCTAATCAAGTTGCTCAAGTTTTGAAGTTAGACTATAGACAATAGGTGCAGGAGTAGGCCATATATTCTAATTAGTGTTACACATAAGCACAGTGTACACTCAGGCTCTTGAACCTCATGCAATATCCCGTCTGAAGGGGCCGTGGTGGCAGAGAATCACAATATTCAAGTGACTGGACGAGCACTTGAATTAGCCACACACAAAAGGCTAAGTGCCAGTCAGCTTGCCTGTCCCACGGACCATTAATGTCTCTATCACCTATGTCCATGTGCTCAACATTCTGGCAAGAACCTTATTTGGACCAAATTTACGAGTCTTTATCCCGATCCCACTTCTTTTCCAGCTTTCTTCCCCCCTCCTCCTCTCCCCCCCAACAATCTGTCTAAAGAAGGGTCCTAACCTGAAACCTTGCCTATTCTCCAGAAACGCTGCCTGACCCACTGAGTTATTCCTGCACTTTGTCCATTTTGTTTCGTAAACCAGCATCTGCTGTTCCTTGTGTCTACTCTGCCTTAGATGAATATTGTGACTTCGAGTAAATCAGAAGCTCAGAGGGACATGAGGAGCAAAAATAATTACTGGAAATCATGGGAAACACCATCTATTTTTTTAAAATCGAAGGCAACACCGACAAGGCCCGATTTATTACTTATCCCTGTTGTTTACCAGACCATTTCAGAAACAACCACATTGGGAGGGAATTATTCATTAATCAGACTGAATAAGGATGGCAGATTTCCGGCCTAGTAGGACGATGGTGAATTATTGAAACCTGCTGTTTTGACGACAAGATTATTAATCTGAATTTAAATTCCACAGCTGCCGAATGTGTTGGTTCAAACATCTCAAGGTCTGGGGCAATAATTCAGCTTATGTGCAACCAGTGTGCAACCACCCATACAGTCATACACTTTCCTGACTTAGAGTCATGGAATCATACAGTATGGAAACAGGCCTTTTGGCCCAACCCATCCATGCTCACCAACATGTCAATCTGAGCTAGTCCCATTTGACTGCGCTTGACCCAGATCTTTCTCGACCTTTTATTCATGAACATGTCTAAATGTTTTTTTCATCTAATTGCACTTTGTTCTATCACTTCCTCTAACAGCAAGACAGACACAAAATGTTGGAGTAACTCAGTGGGACAGACAGCATCTCTGGAGGGAAGGAATTGGTGGCGTTTCGGGTCGAGACCCTTCTTCAGACTAGTCAAGGGAGCAGCGAGAGAGGACGTTGCAGGTCTCCCTCCCTTCTCCATCCAAAAAGGGCCCAGACCCAAAACATCCTCTGCCCATTCCCTCCACAGATGCTGCTTGACTGCTGAGTTCCACCAGCACCTTGTTTTATTGCTCAATATTCTTGCATCTGCAGTCTCTTATGTCTTCACAGTTTTTCTGAAGCTGATGCCCCCAGTTCTAGATTCCACAGTCAGGGAAAACATCTTCCCTGTAGAATCTATCAAACCCTTTAAGTTTTAATCTCTTTTATCGTCTGGTCAACATCATATAATAGATGTTCTCCTGCATCTCACTGTAAAAATTATCATCGCAATTCAATAGCATGACATCAAAAGACACGTTTGATTAAGCGGAGGCATGCTGGTTGTCAAAATCCACATGCAAATTATTTTATGCTTTTAATATTTGAATTCACTACATAGGATGACACCAAACAGGGATGAGGAAATGCCCAAGTACAAAAGGTACTGCATTGCAATAGATTTCCTGCATGTCCATTAAACATATTAAATGTTCAACCAGGCACAATACATTTTGACTTGTATCGGACAAGTTTTCCTTGTGATGCAAGAATTTTCTTCCACGTTCATCATTAGGAATTATACAGAAAGGGAGACCAATTCACTGGATGAATTTAAAAGAGAGTTAGCTAGAGCTCTAGGGGCTAGTGGAATCAAGCAATATGGGAAGAAGGCAGGCACAGGTTAATGATTGTAGATGCACGGGCTCCTGTGGTGAGCTTGCTACGCCAGGTTGGACGGTCCAGAGCAAGAGACTCCCAAGTGCCGAGTTTGATGTCCAAGTCTTTGAGGGCACTTTGAGGCAGTTCTTAAACCGTTTCTTCTGTCCTCCTACTGAGCGCTTGCCCTGACAGAAGCTGTTTTGGCAGTCGACTCTCGGGCATTCTGATGACATGGCCTGCCCATCTGGCTTGGGCTTTCCGTAGGAGGGTGTGGACGCTGGGGATTCCGGCCCGTTCCATGACCTCTGTGTCGGATATTTTGTCCTGCCACCTGATGTGAAGAAGTCTGCCTAGGCAGCACAAGTGAAAGTGGTTGAGCTGTTTGGCATGTCTGCTGTAGACAGTCCAGGGCTCACTGGCATAGAGAAGAGTGGTGAGTACCACTGCACGGTAGACCTTCAGCTTGGTGGTAAGGCCGAGTCCTCTCCGCTCCCAAACATTCTCACGGAGTTGCCCAAAGGCAGCGCTGGCCTTGACAATCCTGTTGTTGACCTCAGCATCAATGTTCACCACTCGCGAGAGTGTACTACCCAGATAGGTAAAGCTGTCGACTACAGTTTACAAACATGTTGAAAATTAATAAGGTCAAGGGTCATGAGTCAAGAGGGTTTTATTCTGGATTCTGGATTTAGTGTTGTCCAATGAACCAGATTTAATAAGGGAACTTATTAGGGAACTGGAGGTAGTGACCATAATATGACTGGTTTTAATCTGCAATTTGAGAGGGAGAAGGTTAAACCAGGAATGTCAGTGTTGGGGTTGAATAAAGGGGACCATGAAGGCATGAGAGAGGAGCTGGCCAAGGTCGAATGGAAAAGGATCCGAGCAGGAATGACAGCAGGAATTTCTGGGCATAATCCAGAAGATGCAGGATCATTTCATTCCAAAGAGGAAGAAAGATTCTAAGGGGAGAAAGAGGCAACCGTGGCTGACAAGGGAAGTTAGAGATGGAATAAAACTAAAGGAAAAGATGTATAAGATAGCAAAGAGTAGTGGGAAGCAAGAAGAGTGGGCAACTTTCAAAGGACAACAGAAGATAGCAAAAAGGGCAATACGGACTGAAAAGATGAGGTACGAAGCGAAGCTGGCCAAGAATATAAATTAAGAGAAAAAGATTAGTAAAGACAAATGTGGGTCCCTTGAAGGCAGATTATTATGGGTAACAAGGAAATGGCAGAAGAGTTGAACAGGTACTTCGGATCTGTCTTCACTAAGGAAGGCACAAACAATCTCCCAGATGTGCTAGTGGACAGAGGATCAAGGGAGGCAGAGGAACTGAAAGAAATTTGCATTAGGCGAGAAATAGTATTGGGCAGACTGATGGGAGTGAAGGCTGATAAATCCCCAGGGCCTGATGGTCTGAATCCCAGGGTACTCAAGGAGGTGGCTCAAGAAATTGTACACGCATTGGTGATCATTTTCCAATGTTCAATAGATTCAGGATCAGTTCATGTGGATTGGAGGGTAGCTAATGTTATCCCACTTTTCAAGAAAGAAGCGAGAGAGAAAACGGGGAATTATAGTTAGCTTGACGTCGGAAGTGGGGAAGATGCTGGAGTCAATTATTAAAGAGGTAATAACAGCACATTTGGATGGCTGTAGAAGGATTGGCCCAAGTCAGCATGGATTTATAAAGGGGAAATCCTGCTTGACTAATCTTCTGGAATTTTTTGAGGATAGTGACAAGTAAAATGGTTGAAGAAGAGCCAGTGGATGTAGTGTATCTAGACTTTCAGAAAGCCTTTGATAAGGTACCACACAGGGGGTTGGTGAGCAAAATTAGAGCACATGGTACTGGTGGTAGGGTATTGACATGGATAGAGAATTGGTTGGCAGACAGGAAGCAAAGAGTAGGAATAAACGGGTCCTTTTCAGAATGGCAGGCAGTGGCGAGTGGAGTGCCGCAAGGCTCGGTGCTGGTGCCGCAACTATTTACAATGTATATTAATGATTTGGATGATGGAATTAGAAGTAACACTAGCAAGTTTGCGGATGACACAAAGCTGGGTGGCAGTGTGAACTGTGAAGAGGATGTTAAGAAGTTGCAGGGTGACTTGGACAGGTTGAGTGAGTGGGCAGATGCATGGCAGATACAGTATAATGTAGATAAATGTGAGGTTATCCTCTTTGGCAGCAAAAATAAGGAGGCAGATTAGATAAAGGGGAAGTGCAAGAGACCTTGGTGTCCTTGTACACCAGTCATTGAAAGTAAGCGTGCAGGTACAGCAGGCAGTGAAGAAAGCTAATGGCATGTTGGCCATCATAACGAGAGGATTTGAGAACAGGAGCAAAGAAGTCCTTCTGCAGTTGTACAGGGCCCTGGTGAGACCACATCTGGAGTATTGTGTGCAGTTTTGGTCTCCTAATTTGAGGAAGGACGTCCTTGCTATTGAGGCAATGCAGCATAGTCTCACGAGGTTAACCCCTGGGATGAAGGGACTGTCATGAGGAAAGACTGGGCTTGTATTCACTGGAGTTTAGAAGGATGAGAGGGGATCTTATAGAGATGTATAAAATTATAAAAGGGCTACACAAGCTAGATGCAGGAAAAATGTTCCCAATGTTGGGGGAATCCAGAACTAGGGGACACGGTCTATGAATAAAGGGGAGGCCATTTAAAACTGAGGTGAGAAGAAACTTTTTCATCTAGAGTTGTGAATTTGTGGAATTCTCTGCCACAGAAGGCAGTGGAGGCCAATTCACTGGATGAATTTAAAAGAGAGTTAGCTGGAGCTCTAGGGGCTAGTGGAATCAAGGAATATGGGAAGAAGGCAGGCACAGGTTACTGATTGTAGATGATCAGCCATGATCACAATGAATGGCGGTGCTGGCTCAAAGGGCCAAATGACCTCCTCCTGCACCTATTTTCTATGTTTCTATTGTCATATGTCCCAGATACAACAATGACATTCTTACTTGCAGCAACACAACCGAATATGTAAACATAGTACACTGTAAACGATATAATAAAGTCCAAATCTACTTTAATATGTCATACTACATTTTTAATATTGGAGAAAGTAATCATCAGCTCCATCAAGCTTGCATGACAGAGTCTAACAGCAGGGCTGTGACAAAATACGGAAACAATGCTGTGGTTTGCTTCATGGGTTGGACTTTGTAGCTTGGCCACAAAGATCACCTCCGGAGACATGGCAAGCATGCAGAAAGCTTTAGCTGAAAGGCAACAAGTAACTAGTCAGGCAAAACCTGTCTAGACACTGCTAATCAAACATGAATCGGATGAAAGTAGAATGCGATTTTGCAGGTGTGATTAATTTTCTAAAAATTTAAATGTGTTAAAAACAAGATGAAGCAGCTGTTCTTAAACCTTCTGGGTTTAGTTGACTCTGCAAGAGGTCTCATTCAATAACAGTAATTATGTAAATCCTTCATTTTTCTGATTACGTTCTGTGTTAGTTGCAACTTCCTTTAAAAAAAAATAACGTGAATTCTTTAAGATTAAAAAGTGTATTATGATAAAACAGTTAATAGATATATTGGGTTTGTATCCATGAAATCTCGTGGAAGCAGCAACTGGGCTTTCAGGGAATTACAGGCATCGTTGATAAAATTGCAGAGATCAGCACTTTACAGTTTTGCTTTGCTCTCATAGCCTATCCCTTTAAACCCCAGATAGCCTCATTCAATGGTAGATTGAAAATGTTACATTCACCAACTCCTCAATCCTCACTCGAGAGGGAGGGAGCCATTTTGTTGAATTAAGTTCTTGCACTTTTAAGGCACCACAAAAGACAATGTACCAAATTTGGAAACAACCTGCTGAACTTATCCCACTAAAGGTGGTGCCATGCCCCACAGAGAAGCAAAAAGGAAGAAGCACTGTTTATTCAATGAAATTGATTTCCAGGAACTGGGACTGATCAACACTGCCTTAAAACTTTGGTTTCAAAATGAGCAGCCAAAATGCAATCAGAATCGGAAATGAAGCTTTGAACGACATATGATCACCAAAGTACCAGTTATTCAAGTGCGTTCAAAGAACCTTCATTAAATTTCTACTTATTTATTGCTTAAACCCTAAACCACATAAATAATCACAGAGAAAACTAGAACAGTATTTGCACAGTTTAGCAAATAAAGGCTCATTCACATCAAGGACATAAGAACACTTTCCAGTACGTCAACTGTAAATTATGCATTTGGAATGAAACCTTTTATAATCTTAAATAAACCTGCATATAATCTTATAGTACGGAACATCACAACTAGGGCAGCACAATGGTACAGCAGTGGAGTTGCTGCCTTACAGAGCCAGAGACATGGGTTCAATCCTGACCATTGCTGCTGTCTCTACAGAGTTTGTACATTCTCCGTGACCAAAGTGGGTTTTCTCTGGGTGCTCTGGTTTCCTCCCACATTCCAAAGATGTGCAGGTTTGTAGGTTAATTGGTTTCTATAAAATTGTCCCTAGTGTGTAGGATAGAACTAGAGTATGGGTTATCATTGGTCGTTGTGGACTCAGTGGACCGAAGGGCCAGTTTCCACGCTGAATCTCTAAACTAAAATTTCTGACTGATTAATTAGTTTTCCGAAAGAAGTATTATGCGTGGATAATAATGACTACGAAGTAGGAATAAAATTATTAAATTCCAAACTTGCTTCAGATTATCTAAATTAACCAAAAAGGTATCTGCCTTTAAATTTGATCTAATTTTATTGGACTGCAGTAATGCAGCACTTAATCTCTGTACATCTACTCACAGGCAGAGGCTAAAACATATTTCATTCATTGATAACTCACGTGGACCAGAGCCTAAAATTAAAATTCTCCTTTCGACCTGTGGTAGAAATCTCAAAGAATGCTCAAAATGTTTTTATCTCCCAAGTTTAGATTTAATAGCTGCTACTTGCCACATTTCCCATTCTTCACACGATATAGTGGGACTGAATGGTGGACTTTTGAATTATTCTCATTATGATCAAAATCTTCTCTCTCCTCCCCCATCCAACTAAAGGAAAGAAACATTTTCTTGCAACAATAAACTTCCACTTAAGTTATCCAGCTGAGAACCGGCAAAAGACACTCTCTCCCTCTCCATGGGGATGCCTGTCAGAAATGAAATGTGAATTCCACCCCTCTAGCTGAAAGTCTAGAAACTTTATCATTAAAGCTGAGAACGAACCACAATGTCCTGACTTAAATATCTTTTGGTCGATCTTTCCCATGTAGCACAGTTGAGATAACAAATGCTACTGTCTTAATAAAATTTGTTCTCATTTGGGTTGCAATTGAATAAGTCTTGAATTGAAGTACATAAATTGCATGAATAATATTATCTTATACAATACAAGAGAAGGATTTTCATAAATGGTACACTTTCCCTAGTTTTGAATCATTGCAAGTACTTTTAAGTGACAAATTAGAAAACAGTCAGACAAAAATATCTGAATGTTAAAATATTTTAGGTTTATAGTACTTGAAATTACTGAAGCAATCAGACCCAACCATATTGTTTAAACATGGAGGAGTAAATAAACTTGGTGCAAATAATTATAGTTAATTCTATTTTAGACATGTTCAGAAGACAATGAAAACAAATTGTTAAAATGTTTGTAAAGATGAAAGTAGAAATAGTAAGGAAACGGAACCCTTCCACAGCACACATCAGGATCAGATGAGCTAAATAACTTCACTTCCAATCCACTTTAGAGAAGACTGGTGTGGACAACCTGCTACACGTACAGTCCAACACCAGATAGTTCCACTTTCTTTTCTTAAGAAGTTTAAACATTGACATACTCCTTGAAATCTGCCTGAAGATAACAGTGGGAAAGGCACAGTCAGATTGGTGGGTATCCTTGATGATAGGTGCAGTCTTCCTGAGACAGGGTTTCATTGCATGCTTTTGGTGGTGTGGAGGGGCTGTAACTCTAAGGATCACACTGCGTCCACCACTCCCCAAGGCCCCTTTCATTCCTTTGCATTGGAATTGCCGTGCCAGGCTATGTTGCAACTATTTGTGATACTTTCTACAGTGCATTGTAGAAGTTTGTTAGCGTGTACGGAGACATGCTGAATGCCTTGAAACTTCTAAGAAAAATAAAAACGCTGTCATGCCTTCATCTTGATTACATCTATGTGCTGCGTCTAGGACAGATCACCTGAGGTGTTAATGCCTAGGAATCTGAAGCTGCTAACTCTCCACAGCAATGAAAACTGGTGCATGGTCTCCCACTGTAATGTCATTGCCCACTCACGTTTGAGAACCAATAGTCTGGGCTAACATGGAACACCACACTACATTTGCCATACTTTCAGGGGGCTGCTCTTTGCCGGTGTCACAAAGCTCAAGGATAGGGAAGACACTGAAGGACAGCAGTAAGTATTGGTTCCCAAGTCCCAGTCACCCATGTTCTGTTCTCAAGTCAAAACAGCCTGCGTGGAGTTTGCACACTCTTTAGTCGGGTTGGTTTCCATCGGGTTACCTTCCAAATCCTAAAGCTGTGCAAATTGGTGGAGCTGCGATAAATGATCACTTGAAGGTGCGTGACAGGACAATTGAAGGTCCACTATTCTTTTCATATCACTAGTACCCAAAGATGACTTCAATATCAAGAGGTAGTTTATAGCTTACAAGAGTCTGCTCTTCAAGTTAATAAACAATATCTCTCCACTTTTCTACACAGGCCCTTCAGTTCATTATTCACAGATTGTCTGGAAGCTTGAAACACTTTGTACTGTGATGACAACTTGACTTTCAACATTTGAGAAGGAAAATGAATGTTAAAGCAAAGAACAGAAGGAAAGCAGGAAGCTGGTGGATGTGTGCAAGTGCCAATGTTCATACAGCAAGTCACAGTAGAAAAAGATGTGAACCCATCTGAAATCTGAACACGTTGGGTTGTTTTCAGTAGAAATTATTGTGCTGATGTTCAAGCCAATAAATGTCCTAAATTATGAAAGACTCCCATTGCAGACAAAAGATGTTTTCATTTGTAGAGGAAGGAACTGCATGCAGATGCTGGTTTACAGCGAAGATAGACACAAAATGCTGGAGTAACACAGTGGGACAGGCAGTATCTCTGGATAGAAGGAAAGGGTGACGTTTCGGGTCGAGACCCTTCTTTAGAGATGTCGAGATGGCAGTGTGCTGCGCAGAAAATCGAAAATATAATCACTAATCTTCCATGAAATTCTGTATGCCGGAGAGCTGTGTAGGTTCAGTATTTCAAGTCAGAGATCGAAAGAATTTAAGACATTAAGAGAATCAAGGAATACGGGATCAGTGCAGGAATGTGCAGCTAAAAGAACAGCCATAATCCACTTGAGCAGTGGATCAGACCCATGAGAATTGAATGCCCAAAATTCAAGAGTTTCTGAATTCTGCTGAACCCTGAATTCTGCTGAACCCATTCAGCAGAATGCACAATCTGCCAATAAACAAGAGAGTGGAGGCAAGTGACATAGAAACAGTTGAGGGTGTGGGGAGGTTGGGGGAGGGGGGGGGGGGGGGGGAGGGGTTGTTAAGGGTTGTGATAGATAACCACACGTGTGGAAGGGAGAAGGCCTAGCTGTGAGAGTTAATTTTAGAATGATGAGAAGGGTTGGGTGTGACGAGAAAGGCTCAAATAAACCAGATTGTGTTAAAATATAATTGTTTTTAAAAAACCGAATGAAATAAAGCTGCAGATCTTATTAAACCATCTTTTGTTGCTGTCTTTACTAAAAAATGTTTAACTTGCCTATTATGAAATAGGCAACCATTTGGTTCACCATGTCCATGCCAGCTCCCAGCATTTCCATTCCTATTTCTCCTCCCTTTAGCGGTTTCTCTACAATGTATTCTCTCCTACACACCCCTTAAATCTCCTTTCATCCTTTTGCCATTGACCTACACTAAGACATTATTTACCATTCACCATTGTTGCCCTCTGTAGTAATAGTTTGCTGACACTCCTTGCTTCAGCCTGCCAAGAGACAAGTAATAGGATTAGATTATAACGGAGAGGGGGGATTGTATGGTGGGCTAACACTGAAATTAATCAGAATAAGTGCAACAAAAATCAATAAAATTGTGCTTTACAAACAAAACAAACCAGCATGAGACAAAGCTGCAGTTGGACGATAGTGGGTCCTTGCGGGCAATGTTCAACATTGCATTGAAGTGTTGATCTGATTACACACAAGCTTCTAGCCAAGAGAGAGGCATCATAAACCAAACCTACACTGCTGATCTGCATTTTGGGTAATGAATGGGTGGTGAACAGCACTGGAACAGAACACAAGAACAAGATGGATCTGATAAATGCTGGCAAGCGAACAGAGTTAGTCTTTGCTCTGCTAGCCTACATTATCGTACATTACTGGAACACAACTCCACAAATGAAGGATTGCAGTTCATAGAAAAATCTGACAGACATAATTAGTACTTAACTTGAAATCAGTGCCGTGGAAAAGGGAGTGTGGTGGTAAATGTAACAGAAAAAGTCTTCAGGATCGATCTTTATGGATTGTTATATTTATGGGTTTATCAGAATTTCCCACTTTCTGCTGTTCATTGTTTAACTATCTGATTCAAAGCTGTATTGGTTTATACTCCTGAATCAGAGAATCTCACAGCGGTCTATTCAGCCCATCATGTTGGTTCTAGGACTTTGATCAGTTAAGTGCCATTGAGTCGGTGTTGACACCCGATTAGCTCATGCCAGCTGATCTTTTACCAACTAAAGACGCATGTTTGCAGAGGGCTAAACAGTCCCACTCCCTTGGCCTTTTCAGTATGGCCAACAAACATATTCTTTTCTTGTAAAGTTCCAGTTCTCTTTTGAAATCTGCTTCCAGGCACCTCCCATGCAGCACCAACACAACCATTTATGTTTTCTTTTTAAATAAAAGTTTCTTGGAAAAAGCACTCTTGCCATTTGAAACACATCAACATTCTTTGGAGGTATTCTGCCAACAGAACCATAAATAATTTTGGGAGCGGCACAGTGGTAGAGTTGCTGCATTACAGCGCCAGAGACCTGGGTTCAATCCTGACCACGAGTGCTAACTGTACTCTGTGACCGTGTGGGGTTTCTCTGGGTGTTCCGGTTTCCTCCCACATCCCAAAGACTTTCAGGTTTGTAACTGAATTGGCTTCAGTAAAATTGTCCTTAGTATGTAGGATAGAACTAATGTATGGGGATCGCTGGTCGGTGTGGACTCAGTGGGCCCAAGGGACCGTATCCCTAAAACAAAAACATATTATAACTAGAGACACCTTTGTCTTATCTACCCAACTGAACCATAAATAATGAAGAAGGGTCTCGACTCAAAACGTCACCTATTGAGTCTGAAGAAGGGTCTCGACTGGAAACGTCACCCATTCCTTCTCTCCAGAGATGCTGCCTGTCCCGCCGAGTTACTCCAGCTTTTTGTGTCTATCTTCGGTTTAAACCAGCATCTGCAGTTCCTTCTTACACATAAATAATTAAGAGTTAACAAGCGTATGGGAGACTGGCAGGATGGATTTTCTGGCAGCTTTGAGGATAAAGGCTTCTATTGCAGGGTGGAAATGGGGGAATCTTTTCTCCTCTACACCCCACCCCCCGTCATCCGAGCCATAATAATCAGGTGTTTAATCAAGCTGTGCAGAGGTGGAAGTGTTGAGTAGACTCACTCGCCGAGAGTCAATGAGGCTGACTGGTAGCCACTCTTGCCATGTCTGCTCTCTCTGCCATCTCTATTAATTTCCAACCTGCAGACAGTTCAGGTTATGAAGTTCTCAGGAAAGTAACCCCATCTTTATCTGGGGCCTTGCTACAACCATCCTCGTTCCTCTAATCACTATTTGACTGACTTACGTAAAGTTACAGTTATAATTCACAAGTATCTATTTTTAACCAGCTAAAACATCAAAGTAGGAAAGATAAAATAATAAAGGGAAAGGCAGTAGTATGATGGAATACTGGCATTTATTTGGCTTATTATTATTATTACATATACCAAGTTAGTGAAAACCTTTGTAAAGATGCTGGCTATACCAAATAATAGACATAAAGTGCTGAAGTAACTCAGGCGGCATCTCTAGAGGAAAAGGGTAGGTGTTGTTTCGGGTCGGGTCCCTTCTTCAGACTCGTAGAAGGGTCTGAAGAAGGGTCCCGACCTAAGATGTCACCTGTCCTTTTCCTCCAGAGATGCTGCCTGACCCGCTGAGTTGCTCCAGCACTCTGTGTCTATCTTTAGTGAAAACCTGTTTGCCTGCTTTCTAGTCAAATGATACCTTGAGTATAATCAAACCATGCACAATTATAGCAGGTAGTGCAAAGAGAAAATAAGTAAGAGTGCAGAATATAATGTTACAGCTTAGAGAAAGTGCAGTTAAAAAAAGGTGAAAGGACCACAATAATTTCCTTTGCCTCTCTGTTTGTCTGGATAAATAGACAATAGACAATAGGTGCAGGAGCAGGCCATTCGGCCCTTCGAGCCAGCAACACCATTCAATGTGATCATGGCTGATCATTCCCAATCAGTACCCCGTTCCTGCCTTCTCCTCATACCCCCCTGACTCCGCTATCCATAAGAGCTCTATCAAGCTCTCTCTTGAATGCATTCAGAGAATTGGCCTCCACTGCCTTCTGAGGCAGAGAATTCCACAGATTTACAACTCTCCGACTGAAAAAGTTTTTCCTTATCTCCGTTCTAAATGCCTACCCCTTATTCTTAAACTGTGGCTCCTGGTTCTGGACTCCCCCAACATTGGAAACATGTTTCCTGCCTCTAACGTGTCCAACCCCTTAATAATCTTATATGTTTCGATAAGATCCCCTCTCATCCTTCTAAATTCCAGTGTATACAAGCCTAGTCGCTCCAGTCTTTCAACATACGACAGTCCCGCCATTCCGGGAATTAACCTAGTAAACCTATGCTGCATGCCGTCAATAGCAAGAATATCCTTCCTCAAATTTGGAGACCAAAACTGCACACAGTACTCCAGGTGCGGTCTCACTAGGGCCCTGTACAACTGCAGAAGGACATCTTTGCTCCTATAACCAACTCCTCTTGTTATGAAGGCCAACATTCCATTAGCTTTCTTCACTGCCTGTTGTACCTGCATGCTTCCTTTCAGTGACTGATGCACTAAGACACCCAGATCTCGTTGTACGTCCCCTTTTCCTAACTTGACACAGCTGCAGTGATCCTCAAGAAGCTTGGTACCATCCAGCACAAGGCAGCATGGTTGATCGGCACCTCATCTTTCATCCTAACCGTGCATTCACTCCACCACTGGTGCTGCAGCGACCTCTCTCCAGGATAGACATCCCTGTCTCGCCCAAGCTTCCCCACACCTGCATCCTCCGCCACCAAAGACACACAGCATCCCAACATGGGAATACAGCTGCACTCTTTCATCAATGTCCAAATCTGGGCATTCCCTCCCCAAAGACATCTTCACCAGAAAGTCTGCAGTCAAGAGAGCAGCTCACCACCACCTCCTCAAAGGGCTATTTGGAACAGGCTAGTCTTGCCAGCAATATTATTTACCAAGTCAGGAAATATATATTTTTTAAAGCTAGCAGCAATTAAAACTTCCACACCTAACACGTGATATGCCTGGGTGTCTGGGGCAAGAAACTATTTTCGGATCTTTTTTGAATGACTCAGTTCTACAGGTACTATAAACATCTAAACAACGATGTAATGAAAGATTAGAGGTGGTTTTTCATTCTAATTTAGTGAAGAAATAGCACATTTTAGAAATGCAGCTAGTGCAAGACAGCCACATGGTTTACAAAAGCAAACCCATGACTTGTACTAGAAAATATGATCCTCTTCTACACTCTTGCTCTCCTCATTCCAAATGCCTGCAAGCACTGGCAATTAATTATCTGCCCCCTCCCCCCCCCCCTCCCCCCTCCCTCCAACAATAAATAATGTACACGCTGTTGCTGGATGGGGCATATTGACAACTGCTCACCTCTCAGAGTGATCTGGTTTTTAAAATTAAGGATTTATTATCATATATAGTGAACATAGTGGCATCGCAGGTAGATAGGGTGGTCAAAAAGGCTTTCAGCACTGTGGCCTTCCATCAGTCACAGTATGGAATATAGAAGTTGGGGGATCATGTTGCAGTTATTTAAAATGTTGTTGAGGCCACATTTAGAGCATTGTGCTCAGTTTTGGGCACCATGTTATAGGAAAGATGTTATCAGGCTAGAAATGGCGCAGAGAAGATTTACACGGATGTTGCCAGGCCTGAGCTATAGGGAATGGTGATGAAGCCTCGCACTTTATTCTGTGGAGTGCAGGAGAATGATGGATGATCTTATAGAGGTGTACAAAATCTTGAAAGGAATGGATGGGTAAACGTGCAGAGTCTCTTGCCCAGAGTAGGGGAATCGGGAACCAGAGGACAAAGGGTTAAGGTGAGGGAGGAACCTGAAGGGTAACTTGTTTTTACACAAAGGGTGGTGGGTGGATGGAACGAGCTGCTGGAGACTTTTAAAGAACATTTGGACAAGTACATGGATAGGATAGGTGTAGAGGGATATGGGCCAAACGCAGGCAGGTGGGACAAGTGTTGATGGGACATGTTGGTTGGTGTGGGCAAGTTGGGCCAATGGGCCTATTTCCACACTATAGGACTCTATTCCATCCGCGATTTCAAAGTTTGCTGCGATTAGTCATAGAGTTGTGTAGCATAGAATTAATTAAAAAGGTAAAGGATTGGCTCTAGTCACAAGAAGCAAGATGCTCATAATGCATTGGCATCAGCTCCACGAGTCACCCCAGCCACTAAAAGCACCCCCTCTTTCACCACATTCAGTTATGATTGGACAGTCTACTTGATATGCTGCACAACTCAACACGGTTATGTTGGCATCATCTCCGTCCCTTGTGATTTCCAACAGAGAGAGCATCAGTGGCAATGTTATGGGACTTTTAACACTTTCCCTGGATTTGGAGATAGACAGATGGTCAAGGGCTGGTTTCGATGGGCTTGAAGAGCCCGTGGCTCTCATGTTATTTAATAGAATATCTTTCACATACATCAATAGAAGCAATTGCTTGTCAATTTACTAAGCAACTCTCTTAAGTGTTCTCATGCAGTGAAACTGGCAGTCTATGTTTGTAAAGAGATAATGGTGTATGATCACAGTGCAGAGGTTACGTGGAAAGTTACTTTCCAAGCCAGGTTCTTGTTTGAATTTAATTATATTATTTATATATTATGTCCCCAGGTTGGGCACCTATAACCCAGGGAGGGATTATATATACACAAATATATTTCTACATGCACAGGTCAATTGAAAACTAGCGCAGTGAAAAGTCATTTCTCTCCGTCTCTGCTAATGTTTCAGAGTTAACGTTTCAGGTCAGTGACTGGGATAAAGTCTAATAAAAAGTGCAGCTTGATCACAGGAGAGAGGAGAATATCAGCAATGTTTTAATTATTTTGTTACAAGCAAACACAAAGAACATCTCAGATCCAATCAATCATTTTCAAAGACTTCATTTTAATGGTAAATGGTAAAGCCAAGATCTGTGTTCATTACGAAAGCTTGTGGGGTTTTTAAACCAATGTTTTAGGGAATAAATCTTCCAATTCCACCCATGTGAAAAATCAGTAAAGAGCCTTGAGTGTTATTACCTCCAAAGGCTCAAGCCCTGGTAATTTCTGAATGGCTGCCCATCTGGAGCAAATTGGCTGCTTTAATTATATATTTTAATAGGTAATAGAAATCCGATTAAGGGGCATGACTTAATAATTTCACTGCAAGCAGGCATGCTCCGTCAAAGGAGGGGGTTTGGGGGAAAAATAAGATTATGCAAGGTTGATGTTCCAAAGAACAAAAATAAAAAATTAAAACCTTCTGCTTCAATTGAGTGTGCAGATTTAGCCAAATAGTTACACTAGCTTTGGCATTACATACAAATGCTTTTCTTTGGCGCTGCTTCCATTTTCTGCTGTGATTCTGAAACAGAATCAGCTAGTAGGCAGTTCAATTGGATTGAAGATAAACACAAAAAGCTGGAGTAACTCAGCAGGTCAGACAACGTCTCTGAAGAAAATAGGTGGCATTTCAGGTTGAGACCCTTCTTCAGACTCCACCAGTATAATTCCATCCATTCAATTAGATTACTGGCCTGTGGGTTAGGTAGTTCAAGAGATAAACACACACCTTTAGCCTAGTAATCAGAAGTGTGAAGGAATTCTTGCCTGCCTTTTACTACAATGCAAGACCAATTGAAGACTAAAGAAAATAAAACATTTTCCAGATTTAGCTAAAATTTCACCAACGTGTGGCTTAGAGATGAATTTACATTTTCTTTTGTTTGCTGTAAAGAGCTGTGAAGATTGTTTAAGCAAAACACAAGTACAGTTTTATACTTGTAACTCGTTTTTACCTAGCACACAGCTAACAATAGTTTATTCTCTTTATCACTGTTACTTTTGTGCATTTCTTTCATTAATTGGTTATATATCACTCTATAACACTGTCTATATTTCTCGTTTCCATTTCCCCTGACTCGCGGTCTGAAGAAAGTCTCGACCTGAAACATCACCTTTTCCTTTTCTCCAAAGATGCTGTCTGACCCGCTGAGTTGTCTATATACAGTTGTAAGATAGATTTGGTGTTGGATTTCCACCACCTCCAACGGGATCCCACCACTAGCCATATTTTCCAATCTCCACCCCTTTCCGCCTTCCGCAGAGACCGTTCCCTCCGCAACTCCCTGGTTAACTCATCCCTTCCCACCCAAACCACCCCCTCCCCCGGTACCTTCCCCAGCAACCGCAGAAGATGCAACACTTGTCGCTATACCTCCTCCCTCGCACCCGACAGTCCTTTTAGGTGAGGCAGAGGTTCACTTGCACCTCCTCCAACCTCACCTATTGTATCCGTTGTTTAAGATGTGAACTCTTATACATCGGCGAGACCAAACACAGACTGGGCGATCGTTTTGCGGAACACCTTCGCTCTGCCCATGTGAACCAACCTGATCGCTGGATACCAATTCTCCTACCCATTCCTACACAAACCTTTCTGTCCCCGGTCTCCTCCATTGTCAGAGTGAGGCTAAACGCAAATTGGAGGAACAGCATCTCATATTTTGCTTGAACAGCTTACAGCTTACAATATTGATTTCTCTCACTTCAGGTAGCCCCGGCATTCCTTCTCTCTATCCCTCCCCCACCCAAGTTACACTAGTTTCTCATTTTCACCCGACAAACAGCTTATAATGGCCTGTTTCCTTTATCATTGTTACTTTTTTGCATATCTTTCATTCATCGTTCTTTATCTCTCCACATCACCAACTATAGCTCTTATTTCCCTTATCCTTAACCAGTCTGAAGAAGGGTCTCGACCCAAAACGTCACCCAATCCTTCATTCCAGAGATGCTGCCTGTCCCGCTGAGTTACGAGTTTTTCGTGTCTATCTTTGGTAAATTGGTATCTGTAACCTTACTCACAATATGCAGAGTCCATATCTGAGGTGTTTTGGAATACCCTTCCACCCATGTAATTTTGTGCCTAATCTATGCCATGCCTCATCATTGAGTAGTAAAACGGGCCCATGAATTCAATATTAAATGGTACAGATGGTGCACAAAAAGCAAAGCCTGTCCTGACAGTTAACAAGCATGAAGATTTCACGTTCAATCCCCAGAATGCGTAGTGTTAATCATTCTCACTGGGGTTGCAGGAAGCCTTAACCAATGAATCAGGGAAGAGAAAAGAGTAAATTAAGTGATGAATTGCAACTCAAGTTGAATCAGGCTTTGCTGATTAGCCTCCGAACTCTATAATCAAGGTGGACAGCCATGTGAGATTGAATGTGTAGGAAGAAACGGCAGATGCTGGTTTACACCGAAGATAGACACAAAATGCTGGAGTAACTCAGCGGGGCAGGCAGCATCTCTGGGTAGAAGGAATGGGTGACGTTTTGGGTCTAGAGTCTCGACCCGAAACGTCACCTATTCCTTCTATCCAAAGACACTTGCCTTTCCCACTGGATTACTCCAGAATGTTGTGTCTTTCTTCATGCAAGATTGAATATGGGCAGGTTACTGACTAGACCTAACAAATACTATACTTAAATTTCAACTTCAAGTACATTAAATTATCCAAGCACGGATAGGGTAGATAGAATATTTTTCCAAGGATAGAAATATAAAATTCTAGATGGTATAAATTTAAGGAGAAATGTTTAAAGGACATTTGACACAACATTTTCATTTGCACAGAGAGCGGCAAGTACTCACATCACACTGTCAGGGGGAAGGTGGTGGAAGCAGATGTGATAGCAATGTTTAAGAGGAATTAAGATAGGCACATGAACAGGCAGGGAATGTTTGTCCAACCTCCCCTTGTAGCCAATACCCCCTAATCCAGACAGCATTCTGGTAAATCTCTTCTGCATCCTCTCCAAAGCCTTCAACGTCCTTCTTGTAATGGGGCAACCAGAACTGTACACAATTGACCAGAACTGCAAGCAATTATATTTGGTAATTTTCAAGAGGGCAACATTTCAGCAGCAAATACCATGAGGGCCACTGGGTCAAGTGGAGATTAGAGCTAGGAAGTGCGAGGCCAAGAAATGATCTGAAAATGATGAGCCTTTCAGAAAATGAGACATTGTAGACTACAATCTAGTTGGTCAGCAAGCACAGGACAAATGGGATTGTGTGCAAGGCTGGATTCAGCCAGAGTTCTGGCTGCCCTCCATTTTAAGAGGGAATGAGGGTGGTTGAACAGTAAAATACTGGAATGACCCAGGGTTGAGATAACAAGGGTAAAGGTGAGGGCCTTGGACAAGTCATGGTCGAGTTGAGCCCACAACAGCCTTTGTAAAGGTTCATCTGATTGTTTGGAAACTCTACTCTGGATCAAATATGGCCCTTTATAATGCTAAACAGTCGGGTTTTGTCTCAGATGGCTGTCAGGGAAGAAAGTGCAGTTGGAAGCTTGGAAACTGCAAGTAATAGAGGTAATGGCAAACAAAACCAGATTTGCAAGAGTCAAGGAATGGAAGTGATGTCATTGGAAACACTAAATAGCATTTAACTTTGCAATGACTGCCGTGCAGCAAATGTGGATAGTGTCACTGCCAATGAATTAGCCCTTAAACCATCCACTGCCCAAGGGCTTCTCCCATCCAAGTACTGACCAGGCCCAAGGTAGTTGGTATTCACCAGGACTACAAGCAGCACACTGTTCCACTACTCTTCAGATCTACTGTAATACTGTCTGTTGCAATTCAGAGTAACATTTTCAGGTGTGACACAACTTGGGGTGTTCAAGCTACCTTACAGGTGTTGTATAATGATCAAACTAGTTCTTTTTGATGATCAAACTAGTTCAAATCAGTGCCTGAAGCCTCATTCACTCAATGAGCAAGCAAATGGTTTGCTGGTCTTGATCGTGAGGAATTTGAATACAGAAGTAAAAATGTCTTACCTGCAAGACATTTTTGTCACTGATACAGGGTACAAGTGATTCTGCACCTGGACAATTTGGCACAATTTTAATCTCCCAATCACTAATAGGGTATATGCTTTGGAAGTTTCACCAGATTGGGTCCAGGGACAGCAGATTTACTCCATGAGTAGACAAAGCTTGTATTTGCTAGAGTTTAGAAGAATGAAAGGAGATGTCTTTGAACCTTACCGGGCTCCTTAGACTAGATGCAGGGAGGATAGCCAAGGAGTCTAGCATCAGGGGTCAGAATCTAGAGAATAAAGGAGGTGATCATTTAGGACTGGGACGATGAGAAATGTCTTCTTGCGGGAGCAGCAAAATGTTGTAATCCTCTACCCAGAAAGGGGGAGGGGTGGAGAGGTGGCTGTGAAGGCTCAGGTCATTGAATTCATTCAAAATGGAGGCCAATATATTCTGAATATAAAAATGGTATTGTGACGGCTCCCAAGGGTCAGACCACTCCCATATCGAACCTTCCAGCACGGTGATGGACAGGTCTGGGGGCGGCTCCCAGCTGCAGATAATCTGGGGGCGGCTCCCAGCTACACAGATAAGTAGCAAGGATTTTGGCGCGAGCCCAGTCTCCAGTCTCTCACTGAAGCGGAGAGTAGTGTGCTGTACTCATTAAAGCCTCTACAGAATTTGCCCTGGCTCCTCGCCTTCATTCCGGGCTTTCTCGCGCACCCGCTACAGTATTAAGGAAAATAAGGACAGTGCAGGAAAATAGCACTGAGGTTGAAGATTAGCTTAGCTTTGCTGAATTGGATAGCAGGACTACAGGGCCAAATGATCGCCACCTGATGCACATGTTCCTTTGGGACAAAACAAGAAATGATTAATGAGAAAAGGGAAACAGACAGGAATAAAACTGGCTGGAAATAGATATTTAAATTGTATAATGAATTGCTAGTCAGCTTAGACTGAGTAACCATCTTCATTGATGACAGCTTTAATAAAGCTTTCGATTAAAAATCTCACAGGGAGAAAAAAGTTCATTACTTACATATTCAGCCTTTTCTAAACATCGGGTGCCCAACAGTAACACACCTTGGGCCCAGTGTTTCAGTTATTTTTATTTGCAATTTTTTAAAAACACCATCAAAGGATAATAAACATTAAAAACGTAATAAAGGACAGCACAGATACGAAAACAAAGATGTCAGATCTGTCAACAGATGGTGTCTCGAGGTACTAAAGTATCATTCAGGGATTTTCAAATGTCTTTCAGTTCCTGTATGTAATATCAAAGAATGCTGGCATTTATAAAGTGAATATATTTAGTTAAGGTAAAAGTTCCCAGTTGGCACAAATTCACAGCCTACGTGAAGATAGGTGCAAATAATTTGTGTGAAATAACCATAGTAATCTCAAAAAGCAACAAATTATTCTTCAATAATTTAATATAATTGGTTTATTAAATTATTGATTGGTTTGATTTGCATCTCACAAATCAGCAGTCTCTCACAAGTATTTGTCTGTAAGTTATAAGCAATATTCAGACACACATCACTCTCACGGTTAGAGGTAAATGCACATTACTCCCCTGAATCTGTACTGACCATCAAGCATCCATTTGCACCAATCCCATTTTAATTTCCACACAGTGATCAACTCCCCCAAATGGTCACAGGGAGAGTATGCAAACTCCACACAGACAGCATTGAAGATCACAATTGAATCCTGACTGATTGAGCTGTGATGCAGTAGCTTTACTAGCTGTGCTGTCCTTTTATTCATGCACCTGTCCAAATGCCTTTTAAATGTTGTTACGGTATCTGCTTCAACTACCTCCTCTGGAAGCTCGTTCCACATATGCACCACCCTCTGTGTGGAAAATGTTGCCAGTAAGGTTCCTATTAAATTAGCAAAGGTTTGAAAATATTTAGCTGCCTGGGGTGAGGGGTCAAAGTTACACGGACATATTATAGGAGCTGAGACTGTTTGCTTTGAAGAGAAGGCCAATAGGACATCTGAAGTGCACACACATTAAAAAAAAAATCAACAAAGGAAGAGTTTGGACAGTTCTCTTCGCTGGAGAGGCTAGAAACTAGCAGTCACAGGTACAAAATAATGGGAAAGTGAATCAAGAATGAAACCATTAAAAAAAAATGCAGCATGTGGTTGGAGTCTGGTACACAATAATTGTTGATGTTCAAGGGGAACAGGTTCACCATGAAGAAATATTTGCAAGGCCATGTAAGTAACTGAATCCCTCTGGGGTGCGGAAGGGTTAGCATTGACACAATGGGGTGATCGGTTGCCTTCTGTGCTGCAACCATTCTACAATTCTATTCATAAAAATCATGAATTTTCCTCAGTGCCTTCCAAATGTTGTCAAGTCAAAAGTATTTAATTGTCGTATGTACTAGCAACGGAAGAATGAAAGTCTTACTTGCTGCAGCGATACAGGCCCATTAATGCAATAACACAAATACATACACATTAAATTAACAATCGCCAATATGAAGTAACCAGACAATATTGCAAAACTGAAGCCTAGGATGTAATCAAAATATAGCCCATAGTAGATCATAGTTGCTGATGTAATGTTATGGTTAGTGTTGTGCCCTGTTCAAGAGCCTGAGTTGCTGGGAAGAAGCTGTTCTCAACCTGGAGGTTATGGATCTCAGGCTCACGTACCTTTGTTCCATTGGAGCAGTGAGACGAGAGCCTGGCCAGAGTGATGTGGATCTTTGATGATGTTAGCTGCTTTCTTGAGGCAATACTTCTTGCAGATCCCTTTGGTGGCAAGGAGGTCAGTACCTGTGATGAACTGTGTAATGTGTATATCTTTCTGCAACCATCTTCGTTCCTGGCTATTCGGGTTACTGATCCAGGCCATGATGCAACCAGTCGGTATGCTTGCTGTGGAAGTTCAGAAATGTTTTCAGTGACATACTGAATCTCCTTAATCTTCCAAGGAAGGAATGGCATGGATGAGCTTTCACTGTGAGTGCATCGCTTTGCTGGACCTAGTACTAATCTTCAGAGATGTACATGCAGGAACTTGAAGCGGTTGACTCTCTGCACGGTTGTCCAAGCGATGAAGACAGCTTCACTATTCCGCAGATTTCCTTTCCTGAAGTCAACATCAGCTCCATGGTCTTGCTAACATTGTGAGTAAGGGTGTTGTTCTGGCACTATTCAATCAGATTATTCAATTTATCTTATGCATTCTGTCTCATCACTACTCTATTGTCCAATAATAGTGGTATTGTATTAGAGACAGCATTGGAGATATGTCTGGATACACAGTCACGGGTATAGAGAGTGGGCAGCACAGTAGCGCAGCTGTAGAGTTGTTGTCTTATGGCGCAAGAGACCCGACCACAGGTGCTGTCTGTACGGAGTTTGTACGTTCTCCCTGTGACCATGTGGGTTTTCTCCAGGTACTCCGGTTTCCTCCCGCACTCCAAAAAACGTACATGACAGCAGGTTAATTGGCTTTAGGAAAATTGTAATTGTCCCAATTGTGTAGGATACTGCTAGTGTACGGGGTGATTGCTGGTCAGCACGGACTCGGTGGGCCAAAGGGCCTATTTCTACTCTGCATCTCCAAAGTCTAAAGCAAAGAATAGAGCAGTGGACTGATCGCACAGCCTTGATGTGTGCCTGCATGTGTGCCTTGTACTGACTGGCACACATTAAGGAGGAAATGTTAACAATTTATACTCATTGTAGTCTGCCGATGAGGAAATAGAAGATCCAATTGCATCGGGATGAGCAGAGACTCGGTTCTCCGAGTTTGATAAGTTTCAAGTGGATGATGGTGTTGATTATTATGAAGTGGATTATTACCACCAGGGGGCACCGCACAATGGCTGCCTCGCCTACAGTCTGTCTGTCCTTTTCAAACTATTTTTTCTTATTTTTGGTAAGTTTTAAAAGTTTGTGTAAATGTTCTCTGGTTTGTTTTATGTGGGGGGTGGCGAAACCTTTTTTTCAATCTCCTACCTTGCCAGAGATGCGATTGTTTTCCCGGATCGTATCTCCGGTCGCTCTGCAGCCTAACATCCTGGAGCAGGAGGCCTTGCCTGGGACTGACTTTGAGCCCCACCATGGACTTAACATCTGAGCGTGCGATTCCTTGCCTGGATCGACGCTCCAACGCGGCCTGCGGACTTTAATATCAAGGAGCTCGCAGTCGGGTTGAGACCGGTCTGGAGCTCCAAGCCGCACGTCGTTCGACAAGCCCTGACCTGGGGTAGATCGCTCGGCGCAGGGATAGCTGAAATTCTCCCCCCACCCCCCTCCACCGCTGGAGGACAAAGGAGGGAGAGATTGAACTTTTTGTTCATGTTAATGTATTTTGTGTCCGGTTGCTTTTTATTGTTATGATTGTACAACAAAGGACATTCCTCGTATGTTGCAAAACATACTTGGCTAATAAAGTATGATTGTGACTGTGATCTAACCTGAACAAAAACATGACTTATGTGGTCTTACTGTCCAAGTGGGTAGCACAGTTCTAGTCTGTAGGGGAGAGAACAAATGGGAGTGCGTCGACACTGGAACAGACGTTGGTCACATGGAAAGATGTGCCAGTCAGTACAAGGCTAACCAGTACTTCCATTTCTTTTCTCCTTTTTATTATACTGTATATCATTTTTCAAAATTTCAACTAATACCTCATATCCACAACTTTAAAAAAAAATAGTAGGCGATAAAATAAGGTGATGATTAGCATGGACTCGGTTGTCAGAAGGGCCTGTTTCCATGTTGTGTCACTTTGACTCTACGACGATTCCAGATTTCAACCACAGTTTATATGAATAGAGATTCCTGATCTCACTCATGAACAACCGGTTGTAAATATTTGGATTGTGCGGTTGTGTTCGAGATTCACAAAGTTAAAAGGACGGTCAGCATGGTTTAAGCAATAGGGCAATTGGGTCCAACAAATATTTTGTTACCTTGTTCTTGAGCACCCCTCACAGGATAAATGAGGTGGCCCCAGTGGATGAAGTACATTTAGATTTCCAAAAAAGTACTAAAAGTAAGACGTCATGAAGATTAGGGCTCATCGGATTCAGATAACCTGGACTAATCGAGGCTGAAGACCACAAGAATACAGTCATTTGCACGACAACTGTGCATAACCAATGGAGCCCTGTGATCAGCATTTGAGCTTCAGTTATTATTAATGATTTAGACAAGTGGATGCAGCATATCGTATCCAAGTAGTTACAAAACTAGGTTGGAAAAGGAAGTTTAATTAATTAAACAAGAAATTGACAGATGGATTATAATACACAGAAGTGTAAAGTTATCTGTTCTGGTAGGAAGAATAGGAAAGCAGATGCTTTATTTTAAGCTTAGAACCAAGAATGTGTTAGTATCCAAAAATGATTTTGGTGCTCTCCTAAAATTTAACATGCAGCTGCAGCAGGCATTTCAGAAAGCCAATAGGCATTTGGCAAGTTTTGCCATAGGGCCTGTTCCCACAGTGTATCACTCTATGACTCTATGATGTTAAAGCCTTCAATATTGCATTCTCATAATATCTGCTATAGTAGTCAATGATAAATATTGATTCTCCAGATGGAAGTGGGCCTAAAAGATCTGCAGCAACATCTTCCCGTGGTCTTGTCGGTAACAATGTGCTTTGTATTGGCTCAGGTGGATTGGGTCTGCTTACCATCTGACATTCATGGCATGACCTCATGTAGCGTGCCAGATCTTTTTCCATCCCTGGCCACCAGACCTTCGTACAGTGATTTTGCTTAGTTCCAACAACTCCTGAATATCCTTCATGAGCCAACGCGATCATCCTTGCTCTCAGCTTTGTTGGCACTTCGATCCCGTTTCCTCTCAACATACACTTTCCAATTATGCATAGTTCATCTCTGATGGCTGCATGTATCCTGTGTGGACATTCCTGCCAGTCACCTCTTTAGATCTTCCCTGTAACATCTTGTAGTTCTGGATCCTTGTCCGACTCTTGTTTTACTTCCCTTGTTCTCATTGCTCTTGGTGTAGAGTGTACTGTGACAAATCTTACAAACGATTCTGCTTCTGTCTCCAGTGTAGACCCTTGCAGCTGGTCTACCTTCAGCAATCTGGATAATGAATCAGCTATGTTGCTCTTTCCAGCGATGTGGATCACTCTGTATTTGTACTGTTGGAATCTAAGCCTCCATCTTTCAATCTGGCCCATAAACACCAATTCTGAAACACCAAGCAAATATTTGTCCGCATTCACTGCCAATCCAGTAGCCTTCAACTGAGCTAGTATCTGCCCGAGTCTCCCATCATGTTCCTCATGTGTGGTACCATGAATAATTATATCATCTGAAGAAGGGTCTCGACCCGAAACATCACCCATTCCTTCTCTCCTGAGATGCTGTCTGATCTGCTGAGTTACTCCAGCATTTTGTGATACCTTCGATTTGTACCAGCATCTGCAGTTATTTTCCTACTCATCTGAGATGTTTGCAGTTCCAGGAATCTTTTGAATTATCTTGTGAATTTCATATTGGTAAATCTCTGGTGCTGCGTTGACTCCTCTTATATCGGTAGAGTTCACAATGTGTGACAAAAGTAATTATTTTCCTTGACTCAGGGTCTAACTCCAACCGATGATAACCCCACTTTGGATCTAGCTTTGAAAATACTATGCTTGTAGATAGCTCTTGTAGGACCTCATCGACACTAGGTATGGAGTGCCTTTCTCGTATTATTGCCTCATTACTTGTCTCATGTCCACGCAAAGCCGTTTGGTTTTGGTATTACTACAACCGGACTGACCCTGGTTGATTCTTCCACTGTTCAATGATATCCTGTTCAATGAGCTCTTGCATCTTAGCCTCATCCTTTTCTTCTTGTTAGTTGTGCTACAGGTTGAACATTTGGGTCTATCTTGAGTTTGACTTGGCGATCACTTAATTTTCCAATACCTTCAAATACTAGTTTGAACTTCTCCTTTAAGTCCACATATGACTTCAGCGAGTTCACATTTATCCCAATATGTAGCACAGCTAATGTTTGAGCCTTCTCCGTGGATTGTCACCTTGTCGTGGTGGAGAAGCTTGTGTGGTCCTGAGAGCGATGCCGACTGGAGCCATGCTCCTGGTAGGGTCACCTATGGCGGTACAGTTGAGGGAGAGGCCCCTGACAAAGAGCAATCCAACCAAGACCTCAACAGTGGAACAGCCGGAGGATGATGGCTGACTTTAGTGGAGCGTCATAACGGCTGGGAAGGCGGATGAAGGCTGCAGCAGAACAAGGTCCCCGGTCGTCTTGGACTCCATGCCACTGGATCCTGTCCCAGATCTGTCAAGGATCGTGTGGTGGCTGTCTGTGCACCAGTCTCCCGACGTTAAACAAAGTCACGCATAGGCGTCCTCCATAAAGGGAACTTACGACCCTATGGAGAGGACAGTCATACTCGCTTCCAGTGACCGCCGATGATAATAATTGAGCAGTCTTTCTGCTCATGAATGGCTCTTTTCTCCTCGATGGCCACAAATTCAGCTATAGTGTGCTTATCACCTCTGCCTTCAAACATCCAACCCTCTGGAGGGGTTTCGATGCTGTACAAGGATACAATTTCTTCTCGCACTTTCTTGAAAAGCATCCTTTCTTATTTCATTTTAAATCTTCCCACAGTGCTCTATCAATAACTTTGCTATCACTTCCAGAATCTACCACAATGTTTACTTCCACACCTCCAATTCTCATCGGCACCTTTGCATGTTTATCATTGATAGCGAAGGCATATCCTGCATCCATCCGTGTTTCATCATGTTTACCTTCACACGGACCTACATCAACATTGTGGAAATTTTGATAGTATTCGACTCTCTGCCTCCATCTTCCTCCAAATCTATTTGTTTATCCATCATCTCTTTTTGGTTTGCCTGGGGTTCGAGAGTTCTTTGCAAAATGGTCTTTCCCTCCCCCCCCCCCCCCCCCCCCCTCACTTGCTGCATGTTTGACCCCTGGCAGCGCAGCATGAACCCTTGGCAAAATGTCCAAAATTCTCACATCCAAAACAGTCAGTCATCTTCAGCTTTGGAATGACTCGTAAATTGTCCCTAGTGGGTGTAGGATAGTGTTAATGTGCGGGGATCGCTGGGCGGCACGGACTTGGAGGGCCGAAAAGGCCTGTTTCCGGCTGTATATATATATGATATGATATATGTCCATGTCCCTTGCCAGTGCCAGTAGATGTCACCCTGTTAACATGGCTTCCTCCATCTAATCTCAGTCTGAAACCGAGTTTCCACGGTTTCAAATGACGCCACAATTGTCAGTGTTTCCCCTAATGTTAGCTTGTCACATTTATTCAACAACTTGCGTCACAAGCCAATCGATTTGAAACTTTGTATAAACGTGACCCCTGATTTGATTCTCCAACTCAGCTCCATAGTTGCAGCCCTGGGAAACTTGACGCAATCTGTGACCACCTGAGCAATGATTTCCCCCTCTGTGTGTCATCTGGCTAAATATATTTCGTTGAAATGTAGGATTTGTTCATACCACATAATGCTTCTTCAAAGCAGCAACAGCCATCGCATAATCTACTTTGCCTCCTGTCTCTGGAAGTGTTTTGAAAGTCTTCCGAACTGAAGCTCCAGCACTGTACAAGAACAGTGCTCCCCATCGTGTGAGCTGCACTGGAGTAGCTCCTTCAACAAACAGTCCAAGGCCACCTGCATAGGCATCAAATTCCTCTGACCGTGCCTCCCCCCCTTGCACTCACAATACTCGCTTCCCCACTCGGGTCAAATGAATTCAAACTTCTAATTCCAGCTCATTTGTTAAACGCGATAACTGCTTCAAAAACTGAACTGCACAATTACTAGTTCATCCTCGTCGCCAATGTCAGATCCTCGTCTTGATCCGAATATAATAGACACTTCAAGGACACAAAACATAAACGTTTTTTTTATTTTGCCATTCCTCTGACCTTTCTGACTCAGAGTAACACGTGATACATTTAATTACCACGACATAGTCAAAGAGGTTCAACTTACTATTTGATAAATTGGCTATTTTCAGATTTGACCAATTTTGATACAAATTGAAAAAGCTAATTATTTGTGAATTCAGTGCAGAGTCCCTAAGACTGTGCATCCGATCAGATGCAGATTATTTCAGATTTACAGCGCATTTGTTTTTGCTTTCTGTCAACAAAATTATAACAGTTTCTTGATCCTTTACTCTCTGCCTACTGATGAAAATTAATACATTTTTTCCTTGGATTAAAAAAAGTTAGCAATAATCTCAAAATAAATTTGAACAGTGTGTTCATCTGGTGACTTTATATAGTTTAAAAGTTCTTTGCGCAATAACACGTTTGCATGAAAACAAACACAATTGGTACATCTCAATTAGATCACTTCACATTTGAAGCTCCAGAGACCAGAGTGCAAGACAAACCATATGGAGAACGTATGACAAGAGAAAAACAAGTCACAAGAAGGTCAGGTGAACAGAGGATTGGTGCGGGAATGAGAAACACACTGAACTGAAGAGGATTGAGAAAGAGAATTGTTTTTGTTATCCAATTCCGAGTAAAAAATAGTTGGGCTTTCAACTATTTAATAGGTTTTCAGTTAGATCCTCTCTCTCAAATTAATTTCAATGCAACGATTGCTACCAGTCTCTTATACACTGCAGCCCAGTTTTAACTCAAGTACAAACAAAACATTCCTTTAAACTGTTAAATTTAATTTTAAAGATTTTTTTTTGATAACCTCCAAGTTACAACATTTATAAAATAACATTAATACTACTATTACTCCTTCTCTGTGGATTGTCACCTTGCCGTGGTGGAGAAGCTTGTGTGGTCCTGAGATCCTGAGAGCAATGCCATCTGGAGCTATGCTCCTGGTAGGGTCACCCATGGCGGTAAGGTCGAGGGGGAGGTCCCTGACAAAGAGCAATCCAACCAAGATCTCAACGGTGAAACAGGCGGAGGATGATGGCTGACTTTAGTGGAGTGTCACAACGGCTGGGAAGGCGGATGAAGGCTGCAGTGGGCAGGTGCTATAGACGGGAAGGTAGACGCTCCCGCCCCCACGAGTCTCTGGCACATGAGGCTCATCAGCCTGGGAAGGCAGTCCATCTAGGAGAGAGAAAACTGATCTAAAACCTCCACTGCCTTGTGGCCATATCCAGTCATGGAAAAGACTCCAGGAGTAATCCTCAAGAAAAATCTGAAGTCGGAGTCCTAAGGCAGGTCGTTGTCTACAACCTCGTTCTAGCAGCTCCTGCGATGGCGCTGGTGCCAAACTGTAACGGCCCTGCTGTTCCTTTGGATTGATCAGCGATGTGGAGAGGCGGGGGGGGGGCGGACGTGCTGCATGGGCAACAGCCTGTCCTTCATATGACATCGCCCAGGCTTGCATCCGACCACACATCGACGCTGCTCTAGCCGAGGTTTGGAGCAAGCAGCCAACAATCAGGATGCATCACCCATGGTCAGCCATGACCGAGGGGGCCTTAGAGACTACTATTACCCGATTTAAGATGCAACATGAACCAACACAATATGGGGTATTGTCTTATTAATAGAACCAGTTATAATATATTACATAAACATATTTCTCAGCTCATCTGAATTATTAACCTTCTACAGTGCATTCATACAGAAAAATATTTCCCTACTCATTGCCATAAGCAACAACATGCCCTAAATCTTGAGAAGAAATTTGCATCCAAAAACACAACCTGCTTCAGAAAGACATCTGTGGGAGAAATTCACGGAGGGGCAAACTCAGATTCGTAAAAAAGGAGGGTATGTGGCGCGTCGAGAGAGGCCCGAAATAAAGGCGAGGAGCCGGGTATTTTGGGGCGTTCAGTTTATTTCTCAGTTATCAGACTGGTCGAGTCTGCTGGAATAGCTTTGCGCCCAAAACCTTGTCCTTATATACCTAGTACAGGACCGCCCCCCTGGATTGGTCCATTCCCGTGCCGAGGGGTCGGTAGTGGTATGGCCCGACCCTTGGGAGCCACCACAGGTATGTCATATTGCAAAGGTGATGCTTTCGCTGTGCAATGAGAACACCTTCCTACTTGGTCTCTACAGCAGAATATTCAGTATACAGTGGAGTTTCAGTTTGTCTTGTGAAATCAAGGGGCTGCTTTGACTCTTCACCCCCCAGTTGCTGAGGTGATGTTTTCTCCTTAATTTGATGTAGCCCTGTGATGATGCACTCTTTAACGTGCACTGGAAGGGGGTGCAATTGTTTTCACCAATGGAAGGAATGGCAGCAAGGCAAAACAAAAAGTCAGACAGTGAACGAGGCCAAAAGACAGAGGTCAGAGTGAGAAAGGGGGCAATGAAGAATTAAAAAGACAGTACTTCTGTTCAATCCAAAGGAGTTGCCCTGCGTTTCTAGCGAGTCACTCAATGTGTGCTTGCATTTTTAAAAACAGAGAGGTGACTATATTGTGAAGGATAAATCATGACACCCAGCTTGGCCCTGGCAGAATCTGGAGGCAATCATCATCCATGCCACTGCTACTCGTCTTTGTTGTGAGAAGAGTCCCAGCATTGCATTTTATTTCAAGTCTTCCAGGTTCTGGAGTAGACACTCCCCAATTTACACAATAGGCGACTTACGTAAACGCGCACTTACATCAACAATTCTGAACTCAGCCCCTTGCGCAATCAAGGCAGTTTGAACTTTCCACAACACTGTACGATCACTCAGGTTTACATTGGAAAGAAGCCAGCAATGGCAGCGGTCCTTTTTCAGAAGGCCACAGAGAGTGCCTCGGATGCAGTCGAGCCAGTTAATACTCTGTTACTTTGGACACGGGGTGGGGATGGTGGTTCCGACTTATGCAAGGATTAATGAAATATAACCCTCGAGCAAGTCGGGGAATGCCTGCATTTACCCTAAAGGCCAGAAATCACATGAAAAGTGGCCGTCTTCCTCGGTCGCAGAGATGAAACAAAGCTTGCTGCATCCTTACAGCATTTTTGGATAAATTTGCAAACCAATAATTTGCTCCAACTCTGAAAAAAGCAGTTAATGCAGGAGAAACGGGTTCAGCGGCATCTGTGTAGAGAGTATGGGAGTTAGCACTTCAGGTGTAAAACCAGTCAGGATCCTGCAATAGCTGCTTTTTGCAGCAGATTTTCAAACAATTGCCATGCATCAGGGAAATGTTTCCCCCCTCTCTCCACTGATGCTGTCTGAAAAAGGCAATCACAAAGAAAGTTCATCAACATCACTACTTCCTCAGAGGTTTGCAAAGATTCGGCATGTTCATAAGTGATAGGAGCAGAATTAGGCCTTTCGGCAGTACCCAAGGTCAGGATTTAACCAGGTCCCTGGCACAGCTCTATCAGAGGTTGGCTGATCCACTAAGTTATTTTTGTTTTTCATAAGGTCATAAGGGATAGTGTCTACTCCACCATTCAAACATGGCTGATCTATTTCTCCCTCCTAACCGAATTCTCCTGCCTTCTCCCTATAACCCCTGACACCCATACTAATCAAGAATCTATCTACCTCTGCCTTAAAAATATCTATTGACTTGGCCCCCACAGCCTTCTGCGACACTTAATTCCAGATTCACCACGTGAATGGTGCCAAATACCACATGGGGCCTAATATCCTATCGAACCTCTACAGGTGTACTGACTCGTTGCACAGTCTTTGCCTCCAGATGCCTGTTTCGGTAAATCAAATGCCAAAAAACAAAGGAGACTGCAGAAAGCAGTGGATGTTGCCCACTCCATCACAGGTACTGACATCCCCAAAACGCAGCTAATGTCAAAGACCCAAACACATCCCTGGTCACACTCTCATCTGGCAGCTACCTTAAATGACCTGGAGAGCTTGGTCTGGGTTAAGACGTGGTCGTCTTAAGGGTCTCGACCCAAAATGTCACCCATTCCTACTCTCCAGAGATGCTGCCTGACCCGCTGAGTTACTCCGGCATTTTGTGTCTACCTTAAATGACCTGACTAATTAGTCTTTACATCATTTCTAAAAACAGGATGTCTTTTTTTACATTTCTTGATTCTAAACTGAAATAGATTGCATCTATCATTGATTTTAGTAGAGTTCCATGCATTATGAAGTTAGAAACAAAATCTGAAATGCAAACAGATAAAACCAACTTAAGATGCTCTATTAATGCAGAATTAAGCCAATAAAACTTTCACAGTGCATCAAATTATTGAATGATAGAATAGAGGCCCAAAAAACATGATATTGGTTAACTGCGAGAAATGTTTTGTATAACACAGATAAACAAGAGCATCAGGACCGAAGCTTTAGTGTGACTGTTGTCAAGGCAACAATGGATGAACAGTTATTTGAAACTAATCCCACACAAACAAGCACACACCCTTTTAATTCATTAGTCTTAATGTTTAGTTCTAATAGCAGCAAACCCGAATATTTGTCCGGATATTTTCCAATTCCAAAATAGTGAATATTTTAAAAAGCTGAAAGCTGTTAAATATACATAGGCTAATGCAGTGAAGTTCCCACTACCAATGTACAATTTTGTGAATTAATAATGGTATTCTTACTGTTACAAATTAACTGCAAAATTTAACAAGGAATGACCATCTGTTTTACTTGGGAGTCTTGAAATGGGAACCGTTTTCTTGGTAACAAAGGCCGAGAATTCAAAGCTGTAAAACCCACGAGCAGATCAGGTAAAAATGAATGAGGAAAGGGCCAATTTTATAGCCTTGTGACTAAGACATTTTAGCTATCCCCAAGGTTAGTTGAGCCAGACATTTAAAAAAGGTCATCTGAATGCAGTGGACATTATCAAATCAACAGCTAAACTGTTAATGGGAGAAAGAAATTAAAGTCTAATTTTAGCCATGGAAATACTTAAAATTCATTCAAAAAATTTTTTAAAGGAAAATAATAAGCATTTCCATTTCTAAGTTCCATCACAAATTTTTTAAAATATTTTATAAATGTCAGTACAAAATACAAATATATTTTAAACATAAACTGGACAAAATTTGAATGGAATAACAACTCCTACAGTTAACAGAAGACTCCGAGGACCATCGGAACACAGCTACCAGCCTTGGAGGGCATCTACAACACCCGATGCCTCAGAAAAGCCACCAGCATCCACAAAGACTCTTCACACCCCTGCAACAGTCTGTTCGAACTTCTACCATCAAGCAGATGATACAAGGCCTTCTACGCCCGCACCTCCAGACTCAGGAACAGCTTCGTCCCCAGGGCCACAGCTGCTCAGAACCGGTCCTGCTGAGATGGATGGTCACATCGCACAGTGAACCGGCACAGATCTACTTGCACTTTATTCTGTTTTAAAACTGTTCTAATTTGTTTAATTGGGTTGTTTAAATTAATACTGACTAGCTAATTAATTTATTGCATCGCATGGCAGGCGCATTCCCAATCTCGTTGTACCCCTGTACATTGACAATAAAGATATATTGTATTGTATTGTTTCCAGTTATTACCTCCTAACCGGTCTCAACACATCCCTTTCTACCACCTGGCTTCATCTGCCCATATAGTTCCACCTATCACCTTCCCTACTGAAGTACAAGGCCCTCGCTCTCACTTCTAATCACTGACCATCTTCCCTCTACACATGGAGTCCTGATATAGGGTCTCAACCCGAAAAGTTGACTATCCCTTTGCGTCCACAGAGGCTGTTCGACCCGCTGAGTTCCTCCAGAAGGTTATCTTTTTCTCCAGAGTCCAGCATCTGCAGCCTCTTGCATCTCCTCTACTGATTAACATGTTTGTTTTGACTTCTATGATAGTAAAATTACATTCAGATTGTCACAACTGGTTATTCTTGTTACAAGCACAAAAAAGTTATGCACAATAAAATAGATAATATTTCAGAGAGGCCAAGTACATGGATGACTGCCGCTCAAAAGCCGTTTTACAAGTGAGTGATGAGTAAAAAAACGTTTATTTCCAATTCGCGATAAAAACTAAACCAATTCTACAGGGGGATATACAGAGACATGGAAATAAGAACACGCTCATGCGGAAAATTAACTTTTTGTCTTGCCCTGTTTTATTCTAAAGGTACTGGGAATGGGCTGTCGGGAGTTATTTAAGGCAGCACAAATATTAAGATTAAACCCATTTCATGCCCCACGCTCAGATTTCCACAGTTTGAAACACAGTGACATAAAAACCCTTATCCTTTCTGCTCAGACACTAAATTGACAGCAGGATGTTATTCACCAGCCAACTGGATGATGAAGAAACAAACTAGCCAGATAGGAAAGTTCAAAGCCACTAAAGTTGCAAAGAGTTTTGCAAGAAATTAGTCATAGTTTAAAACACAAACCGTAGGTCAGTGAAAATCACACCACACTCAACCTATTGCTAAATCATCCAAGTATGTGGAACATCACTTGCAAAGCCAACATTTACTGTTCATTTTGTGCTGGAGAAACTCAGCAGGCCAGGCTGCACCTGTGCAGGGAAATGGACAGACAACGTTTCGGGTCGGGAGCCTTCTTCAGACATTGGTGTCTAATGCGTCAAGTGTCGTTATTGCTCCTGATCTGAGATGACGGCTAAACAACAAAAAACAAACTGTTTTTTGCTCATAAACAAAAGGAATGTATTGGATCAGCCAGCCTTTGATAGAGCTGTGCGAGGGACCTGGTTAAATCCTGACCTTGGACTGTGTGGAATTTGCACATTCTCCCTGCGGCTGCGTGGGTTTCCACTGGGTGCTCCAGTTTCCTCTCGTATCCCAAAAGACATGTAGGTTTGTACGTTAAGTGACGTCTGTAAATTTGAAGAAGAGTCTTGACCCGAAACTTCACCCATTCCTTCTCTCCAGAGATGCTGTCTGTCCCGCTGAGCTACTCCAGCTTTTTGTGTCTATCTTCTGTAAATTCTCCTCGTGTGTAGGGAGTGAATACAAAATTGAGATAAGGAGGAACTAGTTTGATAGGATGACTGGCCTGGACTCGGTGGGCCTGTTTCCATGCTATATCTTTCAATCAATTAATCAATCTATGGAGGGAATCAATAGACAACGTTTTCAGCCATGATCCTTCTTCAAAAGCTAGCAAATTTCCTCTGCTGAAGATTATTATTGAACCAGTTACTTTAAAAGACTATCCAGTAGTTCCATACCGGATTTATTTAATTAACTACCATGGTAGGATTTGAACTCGCGTCTCTGGCTCGCTGTCTATGCCTTTGACCATGGTAATTTAACCACTCTACCCGAATCTTGTGTTGTGCTCTGGTTTCATTCCTTGTCAGTCACAACCTTCAAATCAACACACACACACTAAACCCTAACTTTACTAATACTTTTGACAACCACAACTACTTACTACAAAATTACTTTACAGCAGAAATGTGCAATATCAAATTATATATAATACAGTAAACATGGAGCCCCACAGATTACAAAATATGCAGATTGTCTCACATTTATTGGAGTCACAATGTGAACAAGGTCTCCACACTGTCCAGTTATGTATTCACATACATACACTGCCATAAAATTCGCAGCAAATGCACTTGGAGTAGTTTATAAAAAGCTCAAGGTAATATTTATAAAACCTAGATAAACACCTATTTAGCGCAAGCCCACGCAAAATGCACAAATCTAATCAGTAATACAATGTCACCTGTTTGAGTTAACGGAGGAAAAGGAAAACCCTGCCATCGCAAGTTTAGTCATCTCCTATACGTTAAAACTTTAAACCCAAAAAGAGAGTACATTAAATGCAAATTAGGCTAATCAGAAGTGAATGCTTGCTTGGGCATGCAGAAAGCTGCGTGCAATAATGCAACATGCCATTACTCTTGGCAACAATGTTCAGATACATTTCTTCACTTATCTATTCTAGCAATTAAAGGATTGTTGCATGGTATCTAATGTTTAAAATTGAAATGTCTTACATCAACCATGCATTCTACCTGACATTATAAATGAGCATTGAGATGAGAGAGAGTGCAGATGCTAGAATCTGGGGCAAAAGATAAACTGCAGGAAGAACTTAATAGGTTAAGCAGCTTCTGTGAATGCAAAGGGATGGTTGGTGTTTTCAGGTGGGAACACTGATGAAGACACAAGTATACCTGGCTTCATCCACACACTTGAGAACAGTCAACAGTTTATATCTGATATAATCCAAAATTATGATAATTCAGCATTACAAAAGATCTCTTGAGACAGCATTATTTAAACTTGTACAAAAAAATCCAGAATAATAAATGAGCCACTTGAGGAACTCAGTAGATTACGCAGCATCTGTTGTGGGAAATGGACAGACAACGTTTTGTTAACCTGCACCAGGACCAAATGTCACAATCTGAAACACCGATTGTCCATTTGCCTCCACATATGCTGCCTGACCCGCTGAGATGCTCCAGCGCTTTGTTTTTTTGTATCGTTAATGTTGTTCATTCAATTTGTTTGTACTGATTGTTGGCTATATTTCTCTGGGGACGCTGTGCTGGTCTGTACAGGATTACTGTCACTTCTGGTGGAACCAGTTTACTCACCTTCTCACTGCCACTAGACTTCAGAACACAACACTTTCAAAGTTCACGTATAAAGCTCCCTATCACAATATCCAATCTGAAAGATACAAATTGTGGAAATGACGGAAACATCCTTGATGTATGTGGAAATGATGGAAACATTCTGAGAGTCTCGACCATGCTGCCTCAACATCAATTGTCTGGTTTTCCTCCACAGATGCTACTAGACCCACCTAATTCTTACAGTGGCTAATTGTTTACTCCACATTCCAGCATTATCTCCATTCAAACTTATATTGGATGCAAGTAATCTTTATTTTCCTCCCTTCCCAACAACAGTCCAAGCCCCACCCTTTAGTTGGAAGTACTCTAGAATCAGAGTTGTGCAGCACAGACACGGGTCTTCGGCCCATTTGCCCACTCCAACTTCTTTGCCCATCTACAGTGATCCCATGTGTCCACATTAGGTCCTTATCCTTCTGTAGAACACAAAGTACTGAAGCCACTCAGCAGTTTAGGCAGCATCTCTGGAGGACATAGATAGGCCATGTTTTAACTCAAGTCTGATGAAGGGCCTTGACCCAAAATATAATTTATTTACACCCACCAGAGTGTGAATTGTGAGGAAGATGCAATAAGCCTGCAGGGTGACTTGGACAGGTTGTGTGAGTGGGCGGATGCATGGCAGATGCAGTTTAATGTAGATAAGTGTGAGGTTATTCACTTTGGAAGTAAGAATAGAAAGGCAGATTATTATCTGAATGGTGTCAAGTTAGGAAGAGGGGATGTTCAACGAGATCTGGGTGTCCTAGTGCATCAGTCACTGAAAGGAAGTATGCAGGTACAGCAGGCAGTGAAGAAAGCTAATGGAATGTTGGCCTTCATAACAAGAGGAGTTGAGTATAGGAGCAAAGAGGTCCTTCTACAGTTGTACCGGGCCCTGGTGAGACCGCACCTGGAGTACTGTGTGCAATTTTGGTCTCCAAATTTGAGGAAGGATATTCTTGCTATTGAGGGCGTGCAGCGTAGGTTCACTAGGTTAATTCCCGGAATGGCGGGACTGTCGTATGTTGAAAGGCTGGAGCAATTAGGCTTGTATACACTGGAATTTAGAAGGATGAGGGGGGATCTTATTGAAACATATAAGATAATTAGGGGATTGGACACATTAGAGGCAGGAAACATGTTCCCAATGTTGGGGGAGTCCAGAACAAGGGGCCACAGTTTAAGAATAAGGGGTAGGCCATTTAGAACGGAGGTGAGGAAGAACTTTTTCAGTCAGAGAGTTGTGAAGGTGTGGAATTCTCTGCCTCAGAAGGCAGTGGAGGCCAGTTCGTTGGATGCTTTCAAGAGAGAGCTGGATAGAGCTCTTAAGGATAGCGGAGTGAGGGGGTATGGGGAGAAGGCAGGAACGGGGTACTGATTGAGAGTGATCAGCCATGATCGCATTGAATGGCAGTGCTGGCTCGAAGGGCTGAATGGCCTACTCCTGCACCTATTGTCTATTGCTGCCTGACTCACTGAGTTACTCCAGCACTATGTGTTCCACGCAAGATTCCAGCATCTGCAGTCTTTCTATGCCTTGCCTCCATAAGTACTTGTCAATTGCCCCTTAAATGTAATAACACAAATAACCCTTTCATCCATAGATTTAATCATCTCTTGCTCAGGACCTTAAAGGATGCACAGAGAATAAGTGGAGATTCATTCAAACGGAATGCAATGTTGGACGTTCACCCTTCATTCTCTTGTAATCTTTTAACATCAATGGATATCCTAAGTTCAGTCCCTTTGCAAAAGGATCAACTAGTTAAACAATATAGAAGCACGGTTCAAACAAAATGTCTGCGGGATATTCAATGAAGACACCCAATTGTCAACATCAGCAGAAACAAACGAGTATAATTTAACACTCTTTAAAGAAGAATGAAAATCAAAACCGCAGATGCTACAAATATCAAAATAAAAACAAAAATCATCGGTCAGGCAGCTTTTGTAGAGAGAGAACACGTATAACATTTCAGGTTAAAGTAACTTCGTCAGAACTGGGAAAGAGAGCTGATGAAGGGGCTTGGACCGAAAACGTGAACTCTGGTTTTCTCTTTCCACACATGCTGCCAAACCAGTGGAGTGTTTCCTGTATTTTCTGCTCACAGCTACAGTTGAAAATAACCTTTGTAGTCAACACGTTTCAGGATAAAGAGCGTGGACATCAGTAGGCTTTGGCAGTCGCAGTGATGGAATGACACAGGCCGGGAATATGCAACTGCAGCTCCCCACACTGGTGACAAGCCAATTACAAACTCAGCCAAAGGAAAATATTAAATTTTCTTTTTGAAAAACAAAACTGTTTTTATCCCTTAAATTTAATTTTGGCTGAACTGTAACTTAAAATGTCCAAGAAAACATAACATTTCACATTTATATATTCCCATTTAATGCACTGGGAGAACATGGACTGTTTATACAAGTTTCATAAAGATCTGCTGTGCAAAGGTTGAGAGGCTAGGAGGATGCAGTATCTAATACAAATTATTCATTTGTACAATTACAATTTAAAATCTGATTTTTTTTGTTGTAATCTAGCGTTTGGAGTTTTTTTGCAGTTTTATTGGATAATTTGAGCTGGTTTCAAACTACGATCAAGTGAGCAGAATAAAGCATCAAGTGTTACACAGCCTTCAAACAATTGTCATAGTTTTTACAGCAGAGATAAACAATTGACACATTACCAGATTAAGTAATGCTTTCGTTTAGACCTAATATATTTATGAACAATTCTCAGTACTTTAAAGATTGTACTGATATGTGCTCTATAGAAACATAGAACATAGAAGAATCGGTGCAAGAGTAGGCCATTCGGCCCTGCGAGCCAGCACCACCATTCAATGTTATCATGGCTGATCATCTAACATCAGTACCCTGTTCCTGCTTTTTCCCCCATATCCCTTGATTCCTTTAGCCCTAAGAGCTCAATCTAACTCTCTCATGAAAATAAACATTTCTTGCTTCCAATATTTTACCAGACTAATATCAGGATCTCACAGCAAGGTTGCAGATGCGAGATCCCCTTGTTACCAACAGGACGCACGCACCCTTAGAGTCTCATTGCACTGAGTCAGGCTTCTCAGCCTGCCTTGTCTATGCCCATCTTCACTAATCTTTCTATGACTGGATTATTCAAATATCTCTCTAAATGTCTCTCACGCATAGTGATTGTATCCAATTTTTCCACCTCCTCTCATTCAGGATTCAATGGGAATAGTTTCAAAGTTTCAGGGAAAAATTACCAAAGGTGTCATTTTGAGCGATTTCACAGGGGAGAAAAAGGGCCCACAAACAAATCCATAAATGTGAAACAATCTCTGTCATGGCCTGTGACCGTCCTGAGCAGGGGGTAAACCCAGGGGGATAGGGCGAGTATAGACCCACTTAGTAGGCTGTACACGAGGGGGGAATAGAACTGTTTGTTCCACAACCCCTGGGGCACAGGGCAAAGGTACTTGCGAGCTGTCGCTTTGGAAAATTTAAATTCCACGTAGTGAGTGAACAAAAGCTCTGTAGTCTCAAACCCAGCTGCTACCGTCACCACACACTGGGGCTGACACAACACGGCCTTCGGTTCATCAACTGATTCAACGGTGCAATTGTTTGGGCTTCAAATGAACGAATTTAGGTTAAGGAAGTAAAAATCCAACTTCTTCCAGC